>NW_028282707.1:0-31155 GCF_059751285.1 Brachycentrus maculatus
TGATGGGTATTGTGTAATCAGCAAGAGCAGTTTTTACTTCATTGCTTAAGTTAGTTCCTTTGCGTGTACGACTAATTAAGAAATAGCAAAGCGGGTTACCGTTAGTAACTTCTTGTCGTGCTTTTATTATTTCTACCAAGTCTGCGCATGCCCAAACGTCATAAGGCGATGGTGTAACAGGTATTATTACTAAATCAGCGGCTTTAATTGCAGCCCCCGCTAATTTAGAAGACTGGGGCGCACCATCTATGACAACAAAATCATACCCTTGCTTTACTCCTTCTATATCCTTAGCAATAGTTTCTCGATCTAAACCGACAACATTAATTACTTTACCCTCATTTGCCTCGTTCCAATCGCGAAGCGATCCCTGAGGGTCTGAGTCAACAAGCAATACTTTTTTACTATTATGCAATAATCCGAGGCCTAGATTAGTAGCTATAGTAGTTTTACCAACCCCACCCTTTTGATTTAGTATAGCAATTATTTTGGTCATTAGATTTCTCCTTTTTCAGAACTATAGCAATAGTATTGTCCAAAATCTAGAAGTATATATAACTAGAAACCTATGTTTATAGAAATATAAGTTTATATAAATGTAGATTTATAGATAGCTAATGACAATATCACTAAAATCTACTATCAGAATCAATGATTAAGAAGCTAGCTTGATAATACAGTATTGAATTTTTTCAATAAATTTTGAATTTAACTATTGACACTATTATTCTCTCCCATTATACTCACCTCATAACTAAATTTATGAGGCTACTATGAGTACACAGAAACTACTACCCGCACTAAAGAATAATCACATAACAAATTTAGCTCATTTAGACGAGCAAAACAATGGCACTAAAGCTTTATATCCTTTGGCATTAGAGGCTGTTTATGGTACAATGGGTTCATGTAACTACGAGTTAAAACACATGAAACTTGCGCCGCCTGGTTGGGAAAATAAAAGCGTGAATAAAGCGCAGGAAGTTATCAATAGCTGGTACAAGACAAATAACATGTATCAGTCTCCAGCAGATCTCTTCTTACTTGCTGTGGAAAGGAAAAACTTCACGGAAATACAAAGATTACTAGATTCAGGCACTGATATAGATATTAGAAACGACTATGAAGATACGCCTCTAATATTTGCTGCTAGCTCTGGTCGTATTGAAGCGGTTAAGTTCCTATTAGATAGAGGCGCAAATGTAAACGCTAGAAATGAATGGGATCATACACCTTTGCTACTTGCCGCTAATAATGGACATACTGATATTGTTAGCATACTACTAGCTAACGGTGCAGACGTAACAGCTCAAGACAAAGACTGTGATACCGCTCTAGCTTCTGCCATTAGGCAAAACCACAGAGCTATAGCCAAGTTAATAATGAATCCTGCACAAGCTATCCAAATGCAAAGAAACATGGATAGTGCCAAAGAAGCAATGGCTCGTATGGCTAAAAGAGTTTATGAGAACATGCTCGGGTCAGAAAGAGGCGAAGAGTTACTTAGCAAGGCAGAAGAGTATAACATTCCTTATGAAGCGGATTGCATTAACTGGCTTAAGCTGATTAATGACGTTGAAACTTATGAAGAACTATTGGCGGAAGCTGACGAATATAATATAGCTTGGGATTTAAGCGAATATGACCCAGTAGGTTTGCAACAAGAGATCGAGTATTGCGTAAGGTCTGGTATAGCTGAAACTCGAGATCTGTACCGAGATTATTTCGATTCGAGATTATAACGGTACAGATCAAATGAAAAACAACTATGGAGCTATTTGTTTTTCGTATCATGAACCATCAATAAATCAACAAAAATAGGTATAACATGACAGAAATAAATATAACAGAAATGACTAAAAGACCAAGAGAAATTTTTACCGCTCAGTTTGATAGGTATGATTTTGAAAGGAGATATAAAAGAATATATTTTAACAACGTAAAGAATGATAAGGACGTACTGATAAAGGAGCGTTTTTGGATCAGCGAAAGTAAAGGTAAGAAGCATAATTTAATAGGCAATATGTTTGAAGGCGAAATTATCTTTTTCAGCGCTGAAATTGAAATTAACGTTGCTTATGAAGATGGCTTTAAATTGGTCTGCCCTATTGTTTTGATACAAAAAAAGTGATGGTTTATGAGTAAAGAATTGGATAGACAGCAAGTAGCTGGCTTGTATCGATCAGGAATGAGTATGAGACAAATTGGAGAAGCACTAGGTGTAAGTAATTCGGATATTGGTCAGTTTATGATAAAACATAATATTAACGCCCGTTCTCCCAGTCCGAAAAAGGTCATTTTTGACAAAGAAAAGGTTGCTAGTATGTATGAATCTGGCATGAGTCAATCAAAAATCGGAAAAGCTCTCGGTGTAAGTACTACGTGGATTTGTAAGTTTATGAAAAGGCATGGCATTAAAGCTCGAAAAACGGGTTTAGGTCGTCTAAAGAAAAAAGGTAACTGAAATGAACATAATAGAAAATGGTAGAATTATGGAAAATAACAATAATAACGATGCTTTAATGAGCAATAGTATAGAGGCGTTGGTTGAAGCTCTTAGTAAGGCACAATCGTCAATAGAGAATGTTAGCAAGGACAAAACAAGCTTACGGCTACAAATATGCAGACTTAGCAAGTTGTTTGGCAGCAGTAAAGAAGCCTTTGGCAGATAACGGGTTGTCAGTATCACAGATAGTCAGCCAAGACAAGGAAGGTAAACAGGTTTTGGTAACATTGCTAATGCATAAGTCTGGTCAATGGCTTAAGTCCATATTTGCCTTAGAAAATGTGGTCATGAAGCAATGCAATTCATTGCAGCAACTGGGTGCGGGTATTACGTACGCAAGACGCTACGCTTTATCTGCGATAGTTGGACTTACGCAAGAGGATGATGACGCTCAAAGCGTGAGTAAGGCGTCGGTGGAAGAAAAAGTACCGAGTTTAACTGTGACGAAAGAGTTCATGAACCTATGTGCGGAACATAAGCTAGATGCTAAAGAGTTTGCTAAGTTTCATAATATCGATAGTAAGCATTCCGAGACAGTAACAAACGGTATAGCTAATTTTAACTTACTTAAAGAGCAATTTTTAAATGCAGAAATTACAAATACACACTGACCTTGAACAAGGCAGCGATGAGTGGCATAAGTTACGTCTTGGCAAAATAACAGGCTCATGCTTTCACAAATTGCTAGGAACTAAAGCGGCGCGTGAGAAGTATCTTTATGATAGAGCCAACGAGATTGTGACAGGTTGCAAATCAGATGGCGAGGAGTATGTAAATGTTCATATTAAGCGTGGCTGGGAATATGAGCCTATAGCAAGGGCTGAGTATATAGCAGATACGTTCACTGCTGTTGATGAGGTTGGTTTAGTGCAATTAGGTGATTATATAGCCTGTTCTCCCGATGGGTTAGTTGGCGATGACGGTATGATAGAAATTAAGATACTAGATTCCAATAATTATTTCAGGCAGTTTTTGGAAATATCTAGTAAAGGTGTAGAATCGATTGCAAGTGAGCATTATATGCAAATACAGTTTAATTTGTATGTATGCGGTCGTAAGTGGTGTGATTATGTGCTATATAATCCTAAACATGCAGCTATAGGCAATGGGTTATTTATTCGTAGAGTGGAATATGATAGTATTATGCAAGCTCGTATTATTCAGGTGGTCGATGAGTGTATACCGATAATAAAAGAGTATGTAGATCAGTATAATAGGATGTATAAGAGGGTGGCATGATCGAATATAATTTTGAATTAACGTCAAGAAGCGTGCAGTCTACTCGTTCTTCGTTGCAGTCTGAATTTGTTATAGCCGTTTTAGCAAGTAAGTTTTGCTCAACAAGCCTATATTTGCAGTTTAGTCTAACACAACGTAGCGGTGATTTGGAGGTAAAGCAAATTGCGTTTAAAGCAAATGAATCTGTAGAAGAGTTGGAGCATCTTGGTTTTTTGAGAGGTAGCTTTGGTTTTGCTAATAAGAGAGAGTTGGATGCCGCCTTAGCAAACTTAGTAAAAACACTCAACGAAGAGTTAGCAACAAATAATAACGATCCTCGGTGGCAAGACTTCAAAGAACAGTTTGTAGAGTGGTATAATACACAGATAAAGCCGTTAATTAAGGCAGAAACGGAAATATTCAATAGATATTCAGGTTATCGCATTTAGCTGAATATAAGAATATAGTTTAATAAAAGAATGGTTTTAGTAAAATGATAACAAAAGAAGAAATCGGTGAATTACGTAATTTTAATTTACCAATGCTTAAAGAGGCGTTGAGGCAAACTGAATTAAGGGTTAATTATACAATAGATACTAAAAAAAGATTGGACGGGAAAGCATTTACATTACTTTCTGTATTTCTTAGTTTTGCTACAATATTTGTTACACTAATGACTTCTACTTATCTTTATAGAAAGTAATATATGTAATAAATTAGTAATCCCATTTTTCTTTTCTGCTACTACTCTAATAATAGGTTCGATTTATTTATTAAAAGCTTTAAGGTCTCATAAATCAGCGGCTATAGGTAGATATCCTGATACTTGGTTATATGATAAGACTATAATATCTGGTGGACATGATACAATTGAAGACTCTGAATCTGACAAAGAGGGATTTGTAATATCTCATATTTTGCATTCCTACCAATCCAGTATAGAAATTGGTGATGATTCAAATGATGTTAGGGTATATTTTATAGATAAGGCGATAATATATGGTATATCATCACCTATACTATTGCTAATATCTTCTCTGCTGTTAATATTATCTACTTACTATCATCTTTCTTAATAGTACGTGTCTCTGGTGGTAAAGGTTTTACCGATTTATTATTACTAACAACTGGCTCAACTTTAATGTTTTTAGAACTTGAATTATCTGATTTATCAGTCATAATGATTATACTTCTTAGATTGAAAACGAGGGACAAATTAGTTTCAGCTAATCCCCTCAACTTCCTATATCACAGATGTCTAATTCAAACAAATCTTAAAAATTCGTAGCCCTTAAATGGAGATTAAAAAAATGAGCGAAGTCATAGAAGCTGAAAAGCTGAAACAAATAATAACCAAGATAGAAACCATAGAGCAAGAAAAGCTAGAAGCTTCCGATCTTCTTAAGGATGTTTTTAATGAGGCAAAATCTATGGGCTTTGACGTTAAAATCATCAAACACGTCATAAAACTTAGAAAAAAAGACAAAGATGCTCTTGCTGAGGAAGATAGCTTAATTGACTTATACCGTGGTGCGCTTGGGGTATGATAAAAGAATTACTATTAAAAATAATCTACAGTAAATATTTCCTGATTCTACTGGTGGTTTTAATGGGTGTAGTTTCTACTTATGTACTTGGTGATGACAACCCAATAGAGGAATATTCAGAGGAAATTATCAAAGAAGAAACTGGACTAGATATTGATTTAACTCCTAATTCAATAAAAAGCCACATTAAACAAGGTGATTAATTTGGTGCTATGACTAATTTAGGCATCTATATTAATTGTTGGTTTAGATTTAACGGATTTATAGGTATTATATATATTGCTTCCTTCGGATATTGCTTTATTGAAGAAATAAGGAGCAAAAAGCCCAAATCTTAGTAAAGGATTCCAATTTGAAGTAGCCTTTAGACCTACCGATACAGTAGGTAGCGCAAACCACGCTCCCTCAAGCGAAGCAAGAGTGCCTATAGCTATATCTGTTTTTGTTAGCTGGTTTTCTTGCGGTTTAAATAGTGATTTCATAGAATTATATTCGGTAATAGAGGGTATTACTGAAGAAAAGACCCCTCCTATAACTATACCCATTATTTTGGCGGTTTCTTCTTCAAAGCCTACGTTTTTTGCTAATTCTTCTGTAGCAGCAGAATATGAAATTCCTCTAGCAATAGCAGATAAGGCAGTTGTGCCGTAAGTTATTAACTTGTTACCTATACTATTTAAGTTAATGTCTTTATAAGCTCCTCCAATTACCTTTGTCATTGCCTCATATATTTCTACTATTTTGAAAATAAGCAAGGGAATCATAGTAAAAGTAGCCCATTGGATAAACTCATCAAAACCTTGTGATTTAGATACTTTCTGATCGTTAATTTCAATATTCCATAATAAAACAACGGGTAATAAACCACTCACGATAGAGCCAGCTTTTGTTATGTGTAAACAGTTTGTTTGTCCAGCTTCTAAATGGTGAATGTCATGTTTATTATTAAAATAATGATATAATCCAATTGTGCATTGTGCGGTAATCATCATTAAAGTATTTATTGTAGATGCTACAAAAAAAGCTTCTGATTGGTGAACGTCTATACCAAAGTTTTCTAGATTACGTAATTCATAATTAAAAATAGGCATCATAGCGCAGCCCGCTCCGATTCCACATAATGCTGTACCTGCTAGCAATAGTTTATTAATGTTAGGCTCTTGAATTTGGTTTTGAACTATTTCCTCGTGTTCACTAAGTAGAGAAATTGAGTGATCAGATAAAAGATTATTAACTGGAATAATTTCATTTGTTAGATTTATTTCGGCGTAGGAATTTTTATTATTTGTTATACCACCGCAGCTTAAAGAGCGGAAGCGTAGTTTATGTTCTACAAAGGAATTGCTATTAATATCATTATCAATATTACTTACTTTCATTTGCAACTATCCCATGGTTCACAGGTTCTTCCTTTTGAGTCGTGTTTTTGATAATTGCCGTATATAGGATGAACAGAATGTTTTTCTATAATGCTTACAATATTCCTGTACTCATGACTAGAGTTAAGATAGATAAATGTTGAGAAAGCTATATTTACTGTGATCGTAGTTGTTATCAGTATGTTTTGTATTGTCATTTTTTATGTCTTTTAAACTATGTTGAATGAAGAATTATCTTGGATTATATCACCAAGTGCTTTTATTGATTCGCCTTCTATCTCATTATTGAGAAGTGTAAAATTAGAAACATTAGGGTCGGTATCTAAATTACTAATACCGCTAAGCTCATCTATTTCTAGATTTTTTTGCAAAATGATTTCCCGATTAATTAATTCCGATTTACGTAAGAGAGCAATTTCTTCATGCAGTTTAGCTTTATCTACTCTTAAATCTGCTTTGTCTTCTTTTAACCCAGTTAGCTCGTTTATTAAAGAGCTTTTTGATACCTCACTGACACTTAACTTCTGTAAAAGTTCTATTTTTTCAAAGTTCATTTGATGAATAATCTTATCCTTCGCAGCTAGTTGCTCGGTGAGTCTATTAATTTCTTCAATTAAGTGCGGAGGCTGAACCTCTTTAATCACTTCTTTTGTTATTACTTGAGGAGGTTGATATACAGGTACTTCCTTAATTACCTCTCTAATAACTTCCTTTATAACGATTTCTGGTTGAGGTTTTACAGGTGGATCATCGTGGTATTTCATTTTTTTCATATCAATACCTTAGAAATTAAATCTAACGCTAGCAGTTAAATTGTGAACCAGATAGTCTCTTGCCATCATATTATTCTGACCCGATAACACTCTTGGTCTATTACGGCCTAAGTTTAAATAGTTGTAGCTTAGGTCAAGGGTGGAATTGTCAGTCAACTTGACATCAATGCCAGCGGTAAGTTTATAAACAAATCTATGTACTTGTTGACTAGAGACTGGATCAAGTAATTCAAAAACTTCATTTGCACTATTTTTGCCACTACCCGTGGCCTTGTCATGTAAAAAGCTAATGCCTATTCCACCGCCAATAAAAGGAGTGAAGATACCAGCGGTAATAATATTCTTGTATCCATTGAGCATTAAGGCGCTAATTTTCGTTTTATAGCTAACTTTAAAAGCATCGCCAAATGCATTGTTTGAGTTCTCTTCTGAGTAAAACAAGAAATAATGATCGAATATTAGCTCAGTTCGAATTGAATCTGTTAATTGAGCACCAAGACCAGCCTCGACCAAAGGGAATTTGTTTGCTAACTTAATTTTGCCACCCAGATCGTTAGTCTGAATCGCAATAGGATTAATTTGGTTTAAACCTGTACCAACCTTGGCGTAGAGGTTATTATTTTCACTAGCTAGTGCCGTTGATACTATTAAACAACTGCTTAAAATATATTTCTTCATACTAATTTCGTCCTAATTTCATATTAAATTTCTGTTATTGTTATTGGGTAGAGTTGTTCTACTTGTTTTTTCTTGAGTATATACATAGGAGTTCTTACTCCCTTTACGTCTTCAAACGTAATATCGCCATTAGACCAGTACACTTGAAAGTCGCAAACATACTTTACACCGCCTGTAAGATGGAACGGGGATTGCATTTGGAAAAACAACACTTCATTGGCCGCGCGAAGCATTTTAAGCTCTAGATAGCGTTTCCGCTCTTTTTTAGAGGCGAATTTAAAACCGTCGCACTCTGATCTAACGGCGAAGAATTTATGCTTTACCATTCCACATATCTAACTCTGCTTGTCTCCTATTGTACAAACCTTGCGAGAATTTACCTTTAATTGTGACTACTCCAGTCTCTGAGCTAAAAAACTCTTCAGCGGCTTTTTTATTATCGCTATTATTCAAACATCTTAAACCAATGCTTCTAAGAAAATTACCACCACCCCAGTTATATACTAAGCTTACTAAAGCATCGTATTTCCCCTGCGTCAAAGGAACTATCACTCCTTTTGCAATAGTAGTCTCAGTTACCTTAAGATCATTCTCAAGAATTCTATCTGCATCCTTCTCAGTAATAGGACTATTAAACTGTTCATGAGGCGATATAACATGGCCATAACCAATCGTTAATTTACCAGCAGGACAAAGATATGGTTTACTTTGAAAACCCTCATATTTCTTGATGAATTCAAGCCCATTTTGTGATATATTCATATAGATTTTTCAGTAGGTTATTATGTTATTTATTATACAGTTTTTTCAAATATATTTAAAGCCTTTAATGCTCGGAATTATAGGGTTTTTAGGGTTATATTTATTTAAAAAAAACAAAGATTTAGAAGCTAAAAACGTAATTGCCGAAAATAGGCTTAATGAGAGACAAAAGGTGATAGATGTTCAGAATAAAATTATTGAAATTACTAAAGATACAAAGCCTACTGATTTTGACGGTAATCTTGAGCGGATGCGCAAAAACGAGTTGTAGTTATACTCCTCTGTATAATTTGCCCGAAATGCCTATAGCAGGTGTGAAAGTAGCTGACGAATTAGCACAAGTTTGTGACAGCACAAAATGCCCTAATACCAATAAGTGGTTAAATGACCTTTATCTCTTTAAACAGCAGTACGTCCTCTATAGATATGCACTAAATAATAGAGACACATAGACCATAAATTCCTTACTGTAACTAAATACGTTGTTTAATGTAAGTATACTTGCATTATTTTACAATTGAAAAATCATTATTTCTAAGTTAGCATAAAAATCCAACTCTATAAAAATAGTTACTTATGCAGAAAAACTAGACTTAAGTGCTAAAAACAAAAGGTAGTAAGATGCATAGTGATATTATTATCCATTCAGAAGTCGAAGCTTTAGAATATTTAAACAAAACAAAAGATCCTAATTCATCCTATGGATCGGTAGTACATTGGGATAAGTGGCATCTCAAAATCACAGGAAAGGATTACAATGGAACTATAGATATTAATTTATTGCGATTACTTTTAGAATTACAAAATTCGATTTTTAAGTTTTATGCTTATCTGAATTATAATAGCTCTGATATAAGAAAACTAACGCAAGAAGAAAAAAATAGACTAAAATTAAATATATCGGTAAAAGATGGTTCTACTGATATTAACATAGAACTCCTTGACGTAATAAACAAAGTAATATTGAACATGTCTCCAGATCATACATTTTTTGTAGTCTTAACAGCTGTAGTGTTATTTTTTGGTAACAAGGGATTCAAACAATGGCTTGATGATAAAAAAGATAGAAGAGAATCTGATCTTGAGGCTAAAAATCAATCGTTATGGCATTCTACTTATGAGAAATTTAGCGATATACTAGAAAAACTTAGTAAGGATGAGTTAGCAAAAACTCAGGTTATAGCGGATATGGCGCAAGAAATGCACGAAAATAGTTTGAGGTGTTTAAAAGGCACAAGTGCTAGTAGTATAGAGTATCAAAATCAAAATTTAGATATGGATAAAATAAAAGATATCTTAAGAACTGATAAGGTTATAAGAGAGCCAAAGAGTTTAAGGCTAGATGGCGTATACCAGGTGCTAACTATTAATTATGAGAAAGAAAATTATATTGAATTTAAATTGTGCGTTGTGAGCGTTGATAATTTAAAAAGCGGAGACACTATTACTGCTTTTTATCACAAAAATGCGGTAGTTAACGATGTATTATTTAAAGTAATAGAAAATAGAAATTTCTACATTGAAATTAATGGCAAAATGTTAGACGATATATTAGAAGAGGCTACAATTGTTAATATTAAGGAACATTTATGACTTATACGCTCTCTCTTAGAATCAACAATAAAAATCCATTAGAGTTGAATGAACTGACTAACTCTTTAAATGCTTTAGCAAAAGAATATGATTTTTTTGTAAAGAATGAATTTGGATATACGAAAACAGATAGAAAGCTAGAAATAAGAAAACTAGAACAAGGTTCACTGATTATTGATCTTGCAGCTACAATTATACCAGCAATGCATGACGCTAATGTTATTTTGTCTTTTGGTAAACATTTAATCAGCACATTAGATTATTTTGTCGGTAGAACAAAAACTGATGTTCCTGTAACTTCAAAACGTACCTGTGATAATGTAAATAATTTCATAAATCCCGTTGCTAATGATATCGGCTCAAGCATTATTATTAATATTAATAATAGTGATAATGCAAGTATCATTGTTGGGGAATATGATAATATAGCCTGTAATGCAGCCCAGAATCATATCAATAAATATAAGCAAAATCTTTTAGAATCAGAACCCTCTGTGCAACGCAAACAAGCGTTTTATTGGATGTCCGCATCGTTTGCAAAAACATTAGATAGTTCTAGTCGTAATAACTCTGACAAAGGAGTTATTGAAAAATTTGATAAAAAAGCGCATAAAATTATATTTGAAAATGAGAGCGATAGAATTCTAATGACAAAATATAATCCTGAGTATCAAAAAGATTGGCAGGAGTTAATTTATATTGTTGATGTTGAGATTGTCATGGTACAAGACATTATTAAGATGTACAAAATACTAGCTGTTCATTACGAAGATACTATTGACCCTGAAGAAGATAATTGATATTAAATAGAAGCATCATCATTGTTTTCAATAATATCACTCTTGTCTTCTTTTAAAGAGCCCAGAAGGCTTACTCCTCCAGCTAACATAGAACCTATAGCTATGAAAGTAAGTGCTATTTCGTGTACGTGAAGCGGTTCTAGTTTTGATAATATATGAGCCAAATACGCAACAATAAGAAAAAGAAAAACTATGGCAAACTTAATGAATCTCATACGCTCTATATATTTGGTGTTGGGAGTTTTGTAACGTACTAGGGGTACGCCTATTACTTTCATGCAAGCATTATTGTATAGCAACAGACTCCCAACATATATAGTGGGTTTAGCGTGGTGACCCCTAGCGACAGTGTTACAAGCACTCGTGATAACATTCTACAAAAAAAACTAACTCAAGTCAAGAAGTGCAAGCTAAACAACAAAGACTAATTTTGACCGCCTACTACATTGTACGTTATGTTATCACGAGTGCTATTAGCTGGTATTTCTATGCCATTTTGGCCAAGTCGAGCTTTTGTATTGGTTTGATTAATTACAATCCTAGAACCGATCCATGTGTTTGTTATCGTTGTGATATCATTGAGAGTTGAACTGGTTGCTGCACGTAAATCACAATTATTTAAAATAAGTGTGATTGAAATATTAGCTGCAATAACAGTAAGAGCTGTATTAGTCCAACCTTTTATAGTGCAGTTAGTAAGTTCAATATTAGAAGCTACGCAATAAATTCCATGTCCTGAATTCAATAAATTACAATTAGTTAAGGTTAAACTGCATTTACCGCTCAAGCTAAGGACATATACACAATTAGTCGCATTAATTGTAATGTTTTTAAAGTTAATAATGCCACCGGAATCACACACGATAAAACTCGCTTGTTGACTGATTATAATATTATTAACTAGTATTGTGGTATTTTCTTCAAAGTTAAAGAAAGTACCGCCCCTTTGAGTGAAGATATAGCCTTTTGTTTGTTTTTTATCAATAACAATAGTGCTATTAACAGAACGTAACGTTATCCAACTTAAATCCCGATCTACCGTAAATAAAGTGCTACTAGCATCTAATATTTTGTTAATAGTAATTGTTACTTTTACCGCGCTTTCAGCACCACTCGGAAAATTAGACAATATTTTTTCTATGCATTCTTTTAAAGTAGAAAAAGAATTGATACCAGTAGAAACGCTGTCTACACTATATTCCAAAGAATTCTGAGGCGGTATAATTAGAGGAGGCATCTCGCCGTTTTCTATTTCTTCCTCGGTAGGGTCTTGCGTAATATTTACTGCCACGATGGTTGGGTCTTGAACTTCAAACCTATCTTTTATAAACCCTCCTTGTGCGGTTTTATATATTGCACGGACAATTTGATTAGCATAAAGCGGCAAACTGATAAAATCTTCTGGATCTGGTTCAAAAATAGTCTTTGTCCCAGCTATACCGTCTATATGTATTAGAGTAACCCCCTTGGTATTCTCGGGAGTAATAAAAGAGATAGCCATTCCATCGTAATAAGATTGTTTTGGGATGCCGATAGAAGAAACTAAATTTAGGGTAGTAAATTGATTGCTAGGATCTATTGTTGTTAATATTACGTTGTATTCATTTGAATAAATATTAGCTACAGAGCGAAGATCATTAACTCTATGAAATTTATCACCAATAAACACTCCTTCTACGTAATCATTTACTTGCAATCCAACTGTCACAGTGGTTTGATACTGGACAAAATCTTTAGCCGTCAAACTGCCTACTTTTATTTTTACATTCCCAGTACTTGTAATTGGTGAAACAAAAGATATTTTCATGCCAACAAAGTAACGAGGTATCCGAGCGTTATTGGCAGGTGTTAAAATTATTGTATTAGATTCTGTGGGGTGCGCTGTTGCTACAAAACCATCTATTGCTGGATTACCTATACTTTCTACAAGATCGGTATAGTTAATCTTTTTATCTGTGCCGCTAGTTGTTTTTCTAGTGAGTAAAAGGTCTCCTTCTGCAAATACATTGGTACTTTCTAATTCAGTAATTTGTTTGCCTGTCATTCTATGCTACCACGTTGCCAGTTGTTATATTTTTCCATACACTACCATTGCTATAAGCCAAAATACCTCCACCAGAATCACTAACAAATAGTATCCGAGCAATATTATCAACTGCCGCTGGTAATGTAGCAATAGTATAAATCTTAGGACGATTTAAATGATAATCATGATATTCAAGAGCAAGATTAGTTTGACGAGCTAACCAATTAAAATGTTGCCTAGGAGGCACTTCATTTAAATCCCAGCCTAAGTCTTTTTTTTGCTCACTAGGTTCATATACATTGAGTTCTTTATTAGTGGGATTCTCCACTGTTAACCTTGCCCATGCAGGGAATACTGGTTTTACTGGTTCAGCCATAATTGATAACCTCTGCTAAAGTTCCGCCGCCAACTACTGTTGACGATACTAATATAAATTCTCCAAATCCAAAACTTCCAGCAGAAGATGATATTGTATCTGCTTCGACTAATAGTGGTGATACCCCAGTAGTTTCGTTGATATCAAGGTTTTGTTCAGGTGGAGAGTTTACTAAAAAATTCAATAATTCGCTACTAGATTCACTAAACCTAAAAATATTATCTCCCCCAATTGCCAAGATAGTAAATTCCCCTACTCCCATTGGTTTTATGGAGTTTACTAAACTTCTTATACCATATAGCCCTATACTTCCTACTGGCGGAACGATATAATCGGTTTGTACAAATAAAGAAAAATTAGCAGGGTACATCTCGCTATATTCTATTTTTTTGGGTGCATAAAATATTCTTATTGCAGAGATGATATCCTCAGGAGTGCCGCCGCCGTTATTTATCAATGCCCTTACCAAAATAGCCGTACGGTAATCGTTATCATTTTTAAAGTTACGCAACTCTCCAACGATACTCCCCATAAGATCTAATGTGTAGCCGAATGCTGTTGGAATAAATCTCTTTAATTGTAAATCTAAAAAAGTGTCTTCCGTACGTTGTAATTGAGATATCAGAGCTTTCATTAAGACGGATAAAACCTTACTCTCTTTATATTGCTCTAAATCATAGCTAAGAATTGCTTGCAAATGATTTTCAGGTTCAGGTAGGGCTGCTACACTCATAATACTTCAATCGTGATTTTATTAATATCGGTCGTTACTATTTGTGAAGGCAAGACTATAATGTTTGCAGCTGTATAAGCAGGGATATCAGTTTCCACAAGAGTTCCACCTATTGTTATGCTTGCGTTAGTAATACCATCAACGGCATAAACCCCTGCAAAGAGAGATTGATATATTACTGGCTCTCCCAAACCAACCTTTAATATTTGATTGACGATATTTTGCTTTATAGCGGGAATAGAATCAGGAATAAAATCACTATTTTTTGTAATGATTACCTTAACAAAAACATATACTTTTATTGATCTAGAAAAATATACAATTTGGTTCTTACCTTCTGAATCAAGTACAGTTATTTCCGTGTTTCCATAAGTTTTTATACCAGCGGGCTTAACTAACCAGATCATCTTAGCAATTTGTATATCTGTTCCACCTAAAACTAAAGCTTCAAAACTTTTGGGAGGTAACCCGTTTACATCGGTGACTTCAGTAACATTCTCAAGTATCTTTACCGAAGTCACGCCAGTTATATTTAATAATCTGGCTTTCATGGCTTCCACAGTTCCACTACCAGAGAATTTTATTGATTTTATTCTTCTTGTCCTGAGTTCAATGTCAGTTTCTAAATCACGACCAGTTAAACCAGCTGTTAAGTTATTGACTGATATCCAGCCAGATATAGGTGTGGCAATAGTAGTTACACTTTTCTCAGGGATGGCTATTGCCCCAGCTTCTTTTGCAATTAAATCTACATTAGTGGCGCAGCTATTAATTGCTATTTCTTCTGTAGCAAAACAAGTAAACAAAGATAAGTAATCAACTGACATAATAGTAAGTATTGATTCTACTCTAGTAACAATCAGACTAGTATTTGCGGCAATTAATAATTTCAACCCTTCTGCAACATCGAGAGTTGTTTCTACGGACGCTCTATTGTATGTATATTCAACGTTGTTTATTATTACTTTATATTCAGCCATAGTATTATCGATAACCTCAAGCACTATAGAATTGCATCGCTCATTATTTACTGTAATAGTTTGAGGGAATAGCAAAATATTATTTGTATTTTCTATCAAAACTTCACTACCGATAGGAATAGTAGTGTAATTAACAGCGGTTACTTGCGCTGTCACAGTTGCATACGTCGCAGATAGTCTCTTTATACCATTATAGTCAGCAATGCCGTCTAAACTATATCCAGTTGCCGTATTTGGGTAACCAGCATTATATATTTCCTCACCCTTTAAATCAATTTTAGCAACCTCGATTAAAAAGGTATTTATTAAAACAGAGAATACCGATGGTGGAGTTAGATTAATGCTCCCAAGTGAAGAAGTCAAAGCTTCCTCTACTTCCTTAACCATGATATCAAAGGGCTTGGTCTTGTATCCTTCTGGAGTTAGCCCGTATTGTTTGCTCATAATTCAATATTTATCTCATTACTTAAATCATCAATAATAGTTAGTTTAATACTAAGAGTTCTAGTAGCATCATTAAACTCTATATTGAACTCCGTTAGATCCTTCACTCCATCAACAGATCGTATAGTGTTTACAAAGATAGCGCGAACAGTATCAATTGAATTCTTAGTACCTAAGATATCTTCATAATAAGGTACACCTAAATCCCGATCTAAAAACCACTCTCCTTTAAACAAGAGCAACGCCTGCTTCACTCTCTGGGCAACAGCTTGCTGGTCAGTTGTTAACTGAAGATCAAAGTCTATAATTGCTAAATCATGACTATCAGATAGTAATAGGTCTTTTTTAAATTTCATTTAATTTGCCACCCCTGTTATGCCTGGTATAACAACCGTTGGACTACTTCCATTTTGTGCTTCATTATAGCTATGTTTATGAGTGCTTAAGTCAATATTACCAGCTTTCACTGCATTACCAGTAATAGTAGCTGAACTGTCAACGTTACCAGTTAATTTACTAGTTCCAGTTACTTCAACATTACCATCTATCTTCATATTACCTTTTTGAGTAAAATTAGGTGTTTCTGTATTAATAGTACCAGTCGCTTTAATACTAGCATTCTGACATTCTACCGATGCAGAATCACTAACTTTTGCAATTAAAGTCTTACATTCAACATTAAAAATCTCAGTTACCTTAATACTGGCACTCTGACATTCTATCGAGGCAGATTGACTAACTTTTGTCGTTAAAGTTTGACACTCGCTATTTAAAATTTCAGTTGCCTTAATATTAGCCGTTTTGCATTCAATTGCAATGTTTTCTTGGGCTTTGACACTAGCCGACTTGCATTCTACAGCAACTGTTTCCTCAGATTTTACAAGAGCAGTCTTGCAATTGATTATTACATTTTGTGTTTTTATATTAACTTCCTTGGCCGTATGTATATCTATTACCCCTTTCGGCTTTAATACAACTTCTGAGCCGTCAAAACTAATAAGCATATCGGTATTATTTTTAGCAGGACTTTTAGACGTGAAAGGGCTTAAGCCCATAATAGCTACAGCGTCACTCAAATGGTGGCTTCTCATACTCTTAGGTTTAGTATTTTTTCCACCTAATAACCATGACGTACTATCCCGATCTAAAAACATAACTAAGCAAGTATCGCCGCGAGCAACTGGCATAGTAATTGAAGCCCGGCCGCATCTAGGGAAGATTACTGGTACGCCAGATAATACTGGATAGTCTAAGCTTGTCTCATTGCGATATAACTCTTGCATATCAATCTTTATATCCGCTTTTTGCGTCTTAAAATCGTAGCTCTCGACGGAAGCTGGCATAGCCACCCTTATTGAGCCTGATATCTTTTGCATCAAATCATTAATTATCTCAGCTTGTCCTTTACTCATTCTTCCCTTTTAATTTAATGAGATTACTTCCATGTCGCTATACCAATCATTGCCCCTAGTATCACCCTTATGAGTTATTTTTTGTATCTCATACTTACCTTTTAAATCTTGACTCTCAATCGCAATAATATCATTAACTTGTAAATGAGGTTGTAGTAAGGCTTGTATAGAGTTTACTTTTCTATCTTGTTTAGTAATGTTGGATTTTTCTAACCTTCTAGAAACATGTTTTACAGATTCTGGGTGAAGGATTAACCCATTTTTAGGAGTGAGTAACATAATCTCATTTGCAAGTGATTTCTTAGTTCCCTTTATAGTGATAATACCATTTTGTATAGACCAACCAAACCCAAATTGTAGGCCTAAGTTATTAAGTATTTGATCAAGAGACCCAAGGTCAGAATATCCATTATCAATAGTTTTGCTGTCATCGATATCTATGAGTCTAAAGACAAATTGATTATTACTTTTTGTCCTTAAATTATCTAACACATTGGCAAGCTTCAGTTTGGACTTACTTGAAAAGCTAATACTTATAGGGTTATCCCTAATTTTCCTTAATCCCTCAGCCATATATATCTCAGTAACCACCTCAGTCTTATCTCTGTTATGCTTTACCTTAGAAATATCACCCTGTCCTATTTCTATTAAGCCTTTGTTCTGGGCATAGCCTGCAAAAATCCTAACTAAAGCTTCTTGCTCTGTTATAAGCTTTCTGGTATTGGGAGCAAGGTTATAAATTTCAACTTTTGCAGTATTTTCTTTTGCATTTTTTGATTTTATAATCTCGAATTGTATTTTGCTATTTTCAATGGTGATTACCTTATCCCCCTCAATTACAACCTTACATACTCTATCAAAATATAACATAGATACTTGCCCCGTAATTATACATCGCTATCTAACACCTGAAAAAGTTTTACATTCCCATTTATCATATTATCACGTGTGATAGCTGTAATTCTGTTATCGTCAGTTAAAGGAAAAAGTAAGCAGTTTGGTTTTAGCTTATGGTAGCAGTTTTCTAATAAATCGACGCCAATTACCAACTTCCTATTTTGTATTAGGACTAATTCATTTTCTGTCGTAATTGTAACTGACCAATGAGAACCTCTTAGGTTATATCCGACATCAAGATTGTAATAAATATCTTCCAGCCCGAGAATAACTTTAACTCGGAATTTATCAGAGTCAAACCATGGAATATAACTCAGTTCTTTTTCTTTAGCCATGACTTACGTAAACTTTAATTAACAAGATTATCTAGTATTTTATTTAGTACATAAGATTGATTACTTAAATCTCTTATAATCAAAAAAGCATCTATTTGAGAACTAACTAACATTCTATTTATCACAATTAAAATTAATAAAAAAACAATCCTTTTGAAACATGATGCTAATCATCTTTCTATAATTCCTTATCCATATTCCAGTATGGATAAAATTGTATATTTGAGTCATGAAAATTAATCCAAATATAAGGCAAATAATATCATATAACATAATAATCTCACATAAACGCCCCTGGTAATTTCTCAGGGTTTTTTAATTCTTCTTTAGTAGGAGCAATATATTGCAATCCTTTTTTGACGATGTCTTTTATATTATTTTCTTCATTAGTTTTTGATAATTTATCATACGTATAACTATTATTACTTTTAACCTTTGGAACTATCCCTAGGTCAACGCTAGGGCTTGCAACTGATTTGATAGTGTTGCTCTTGAAATTATTACTAGTAGTCGTTACATTTGCGAATTGTAATTGTACTAATTCAACTACGAACTCAAAACGCCCACCTGTATCTGGGTCTTTGTTCGAATCCAAATCAGTAATAGTCATATTTGTAAAAGAGTCTAGGCTAGTTACAACCGTAATCAACGCCCTATCTTGCCAAAGCTGATGCAATAATTGATAAGCCAACACGCTAGGTTTTGCATCCTGATTAAAGGGGAGAAATGATTTTACGTTATTAATTAAACTAGATACTGAATTTTTTTGTAAAGGCGTTTCAATAAAACCAAAAACTCTCATTGGTGTATCTGTAATAAATCCTTCAATCCTTAGTCTTCTAGAATTCTTATAAATATGATCGTTAACCGACTCTTTCGTTTCCAAAGGATGCTCGGTAACTGTAGAACTAAACTTTATATTCTCTTTAGTACATACATCTATTACTAAATCACCTATTTTAGTTTTAGTCTCTCCTTTAAATAAAGAACTAGCTTGACCAAAAAGGGCAGATGCTTTGAATAGTGGTGCAATAATAGAAGTCATGATTACCTATAACTCCCTATTCCTGCTAAAGTTTGCTCTTGATACTTCTCTAACTGGCTTTGTACTATCTTTGTAATGCTAATCGCTTGCTCTTGACTAGTCCCTATTGGGACGGCAATATTCAAATTGAATAAATTTTTGTTTGTTATATTTGCAGATCTGCTGTTGTTAGTGATGCTCGAGTTAGAAACTTTACTTACTTCTTCTGGAGTATATTTAGGCATCGCCAAATGCTTAATATTCCCTTCTCCAAGCTTACCGCGATATTCACTAGGATCTTTGTTAAAGAAGTTTGATAATTTAGCCGTTCCTTTTGTGAAGCCTGCTTGCACCACCTCATTATCTGTAAACATTGAAAACGGATTGAGCATTTTTGCCAAGGTTTTTGATATCTTTATAGCATCTAGCTCTTTGAACGCATCAATTAGATTTGAGATATTAGTCAAAACTCTTTCTATTTCTCCACCAAATACCGCCCAACCGCCACCCCATTCTTTTAAAAGATCAGCCGTTGTTTTACCGCCATTTCTAAAGGCTACCATTTCATCCGTTAGCCAAGCAAATGCCGAGGCTGCTACAATAATAATCCGAGCAAATGGATTTAATAAAATAGCCGAAGCCAATACTTTAAATGCACTCGCCGTCGCCGACACAGAACTGGCTAGAGATATAAACCACGCCGCCGCTCCTAAAGAAATGACGGCAGTAATAATTGCACGCCATCCTATCGTTTTGCTAATAATAAAATCAAGTATAGATACTACTTGCCCAATTACTGAACTTAATACCTTAAAAGCTCCAGCCAATCCTATTACTATGTCTTTTAATTTTTCTTGTATGAGAACCTTATTTTTTTGAACCCATGCGTTAAAAACCTCTAAGGTCTCCTTGATAGCTGGTAGCATATCAATTACAAAACTATTTCTTAAGGAAGCTGCTGTGGCCTTAGTACTATCTAAGGCCTTATTAAAAGCATCAACGGTAGCTATTTGACTCTTATCAAATACACTAGAGCTCTTACCTTCTTTAAAATTAGCTACATCCTTTAATGTCGATCTTAGAGTCAAGCCAAATCCAGCAGTAATTGCAGCTCCAACAATAGCAAACTTCCGTGCTATAGAAGACATAGAAGTCATAGAGGTTTTAAAATCTCTCTGCTGAGATCTTTGCAGATTTTGTTTTTCTCGAAACTGCTCCTTAGTGAATCTTTGCCGCTCTTTTAATTCGGCTTTCTCAACTTGAGTGGTTTCTTTGATAGCTTGATTCTCTACCTTGTTTAAGGCTAAAACTTCCGCTCTTTCGCTTTTTGATAACGAGGCTAATTCATCATTATAATTTTTGAGAACTGAAATACGATTATTTGTCTCCGGGGAAATGGAGTTTGCTAATTTACTACCTCCGACAGAAGCAATACCTTGTATGCTGTTACTCCGAATAGCCTGCATTTTATTTTTAGTAGCATCAATTGAAGCATTAAATTTGTCCAATTTAGCACTATCAATATCAAAACCCAGCTTTACTAGTAATTCTCTAGCTATCATTTATTTACCCCTTTGATAAGACTCTTGTTCTAGGTCGTTTTTCATATCCAGTAAGTCGTTAATCTTCATAACATCAGTTAAGGATAGAACAGAACACACTTCGGTATAAGTAACAACTTTCTCCAAAACGGGTCTCCATAAAAATAATTCTTCACTCAAATGTAAATCTAATCTTTCTGCGATACTGCTGCCATCATTTCCGCAAGAGGATTTAGACCTTCGCCAGTATCGCTTACCGCTAAAAAATCTTTGAAGTTTACCTCAAACACAAATGTCAAAGCCCCCATCATTTCCTTGTAATTGCCAGTATAGATATTGTTAAAACTTCCTGCGTTAATGACTTGATCGTCTCTTACGGTATTGCTAAGTAGTTCAAGTATAAGATCCCCGTTCTTATCCACCTCGCATAATTTTGCGATAGGCTCTTTACTGATGAAGATATCAAGTAACTTTCTAGCAAGAAGATAACCCTGCATAGCTGGGAACAAGGTGCAAATATACTTATGACCCATAATCTCTTTGATTTCCGTTTTGGTCATCATTTAAGACCTCCGATAAATTTGGTTACATTAGTCGCTTTAACAACCCATTCACGGTTCTTGTTTTCATTAGCAAACTCTACACTTGGCACTTGCTCAACAAAAGCTGCCGTACTAGTAAATAAAGAAGTCCCATTATTATCTTTTATCATCAATGGAAAAACACCTGCATTACTTACCCTGTCCGCCTCAACATAACTACTTAATAAATCGTTGGAAGGGGATGTTTGAGTAAGTCTTATTGTTACTTTAGCGATAGATTTATTTACTTTAAATCTTGTTGGCGCGCCGCTTATATCAGTAGAAACTACATATTGCGGATCTTCCATCTCTATAGTAATTATAGAATCCTCTGAGAACCCATTAATTGGCGAAGTTCCAACAATTACTCCCACCTGAGTGGGATCATAAACCTTATTAGCCATATTCCTTTACCTATTTATTTATTGTTTTATACTGAAACAGTTCCTTTAATACCTACTATATGTATTGCTCCACTGAGGCGAGCCTCGAAACTAATATTTATTTTTCTAGCCAATCTATCCTCTGGAGTAACAGCTAAAACATCTGGTACGGTTACTTTGATACTTTGTTGGTCAATAATATTCCTCTGGGAAGCTTCGTTTAAAGAAGCTCTTACCATATTTTCTAAGATACCGATGCCTTGATTAGTCATAGGAATTTTATCTGCATTTAAAAAGCATTGGCAATTTTAGCTTGCATATTAGCCGTTAACCAATCGCTTCCTTGTACTATATCAATAAACTCGCCTACTCCCGTTTTGCCGTCAAACGTGGAGTCTACGCCTCCAAATGAAACATAGAAATTACAGTTATTGGTTTGTAACCCAGCAACATTGCTACTTGTTAACTTGTCAGATGTTGCCCCACTTAAATTTTTATATGCCCAAGTGCTACTGCCCGCATCTTTAGAGAACATCTTACCAGTCCATGCGGCTTCTGGGTAAGTGTTAGCTGCTAATCCATTATACATGACGTAAGTACGCAGGCGATTTAAGGCTTTTATTTTATAAGCCCTACTATTGCTATTTGCTCCATCTAACATTATTGGGTCTTCATTAGAAATTCCAAAAATCTTATTATCAGCCTCTACTAATGCGGCTATTGCTAATTGATCGGCTTCTACTTTACTTGTTATGACAACACCGTAAAAGTCATTATTTTCTAAAGTGATTTTAGGATAAGCCGCCGCAAAAGTATCGGCAGGTTGAGCGCCTATTACTCTTCCTATAAGAAGTTTTGTAGGTTTGACATCCTGTCCGAAATACGAAGCAGCTGCCTTATATTCTGGATTAGCTATATTAGTATAATCTACCGCAACCTCCGCTAAACTACCGTAAGACTTTACTAATGGTAAAGTTTCTACCGCTACCGCTTTCTTAGTGTCTCCAATAATTAATAAGGTATTTAATGACGAAGAGTTAACCCCTAGAGTTCCTCTTGTAATCTTAATATTAATGTAATTATCTATTAGGCTCATATTAATTCTCTTCAATTAAAATGTTAAGTATATCTTGTGTAAAACCAAGCGAATGTAAATGCACGTTGTGAGTATCAAGATATATTTTTTTCGTCAAATACATGTATATAACTAAAAAATTATATTTTTGATGAGAAATCAGGTATTCTAAAAACTTTAGAATACCAACTTTTTCTTCTGCCCTTATTAGTTCGTCATGAACATCAATAATAGTCTTAAAAGGTTCGCTCTCGATTAATTCATTTAGCGTTTCTTTTCGGCTATTTTCTAATGAGTAGTTAATAGCTTTCTGAGTTACTGCGTAGTTCCAATCAAGACAAGCTTCAAATAATTTTTTATATTTATCTTCGCCGACTTTAGATATTAAATAAACTTTATCCTCGTCAGTGATATGTTCATTTAATGTCTTTTGCTCATATATAGTTTTACCTTTTATATTTTCGGGTAAGCTAATATTTATCGGTAAAACAGATGTTGAATCTATGCTATCTTCTACATTCGATTCAGATTTTTTATGTGATTTTTTACTCATATTTTCATATAACCGTTATTTATTTATAATATATTCTTTATTCAATCGCACGTCTGTAAGATACAAATGCTCAATAAGACCGACATCATCCGTTCTCTCTAAATTAAAAGCTAATTCTAACTCCAAAATAGCTCTACTCTCCATTTGCTCGTTTAATGCAACTGGAATAGCCGAAATATTCTTAAGTGTTCGATGTAAAGCTAATTCACCTCTAAAAATATTATTCTGTAACTCGGTATTAAAAGCACTATACAAATTACTTAAGATAGTTTCCGCTGAATGTAAATTATCACCATAAGATTGAAAACTTGCAGTAGTAACAACAGGGGTTACTATTGTGATAATCCCGTCATTATCTGATTCTTTTATTATCGGCTTTGAAATGTTACGAAATGCACTTAACGATATAACTAAAAATGGCTTCTTTGGCCGAGGAGTACTTTGATTTGCAAAAATAACCGTACAACCAACTAAATTAATAGCAGCAACCGTAAAAGTCTGTAATTTAGAATATATATCGCTAATTATCATCTACATTTTCTTTTATAACTATTACTTCATAATGATTAGTGGGATAGTTTTTTATGTTATCCTTTTTTGTAACCTTTATTACTTGAAACTTATCACCATCTATTTCTACTACATCGGGCTTCCGAAGATTTAATTGCGAGGTTTTTAACTCACTACTTGTATATAAAATATGAGCTTCTTTCGTCCTATAACCTTCTGGCAATGTTTGTAAAATTTCTGCATCAACACCTTGTACACTAGCGGTAATTGTAAAAACTATTTCAGAGCCGTTCTCTACCCATGCACCATCAATATAACTACCTTGCGGGACTCTTCTAACAGTTAATGGTTTTCTAAATACATCAAACATTATTTATCTACTATTTCAAAATTTATAGCACGGCGCATTATCCCTGTGTCAATTAGAGTTCTACTGCTTTTCTTTTTAGCTATAGTCGCATCGCTATTAGGAGGCTGAATGTTACTATTGATCTTTTCTACTATATCCTTGACCATTTCTGTACCTACTAGCCCTACTTCTACATCTATATTCACAGGTTTATTTTCTATAACTTTATCAACTATATTATTAAGCTGACTATTCCATTTTTCTCCTTGCTCATTGGACGTACTACGTAAAAAAGAACGCTCTGGAACACCTATACCATATTCATTTGCAGAGGCGTAATCTGCGATTAACTCACCTGTTTCGTCATTTGTACCAGCTCCTGGTAATATGCCCGCTTGCAAGGTTTTACCTTTTAGTGCTTGCAACTTCTTTATAATATCTTTGTAGCCTTTATCTATATCCTTCATTAACAACTCCGAGTTAAAGGGGCAATAATTGCACTTTTTACTAATGCCATATATTTACCGCCATAACTAGACATATCAAATTCAGAGGTGATATTTGAATTAACGGCATAATCAATACTAAGCGAACCTTCTCTTATCGACTTAACCTGACCGCCTGACCCTTTGCGTTTTAAGGCTAAATCAATGTTATGAGCCGCTAAATAAACAATTAAATTGTCTAATAGCGGCTGTCTTATCATCGAGCTTATAGACTCTTGGCTAATCGTCAAATGATCTAACAAGAACTGCTCATCTTCCAGTGCAAATTCTGGTGCTATACGCTTTAACCTTGCCAATAGTTCCATAATATATAACCGTTTCTTATGTAGCGTTATTCGCTATGTAACAACCCATTGGCTGCCTTATAACAACTCCACCAAACCCAGAAGGGCAAATTGTCTCATATCGAAGGTCTATTGCTTGAGGAGGTTTCATTTCAAACCAATTAGAAACGATTGGAGAAATAAAACTCTCAATATTCTTAAACATAAACAAAGAATCTTTTAAGTTTGCCGTACCTGTTCCAGCGGTTAATGCTGTGCCAGCTAATTCTGGAGTAGAAATTACTTTAACGTTTTGTGCGCCTTCAAATTGTTGTCTAACAGTCGTCCCGTTAAATGTATTGAAAATCGTAGTATCCATAATGTTATATAATGCAGGAGCAATCAAACAAGTATCGGGAGAGATAACGTTATTTGTAGCAGTTTTAATAGCATTATAAATAGTAATTAGATTCTGGTACATCTGCACGGCAGTAATTGTTCCAGAGATTTTCCAGTCATTAGCCATCGCAGCCTTAGTTATAAAAGCATTCCCATAGATGCCTGGAATTCCAGAGAGTTTATCGCCGTAAAACCCAAGACTATTCATCAGTTCAAAATTAGAACGCATAGCTTGATCTGCTAACATCCCAATAACATCACGTCTTACCGCTGCCGAGGCCAGAATATCGGCGTCGCTAAAATAAATTTTACATGCAATATTTACAATAGGAGATTGAAATTCTTTACCACCTACACCTACGAATGGTATGTCATCTACTAGTCCATTATTTGCCGCAATAATTTTAGATTTGCCAGTAGCGTCAAACATTTTGTAATTATATATTGTTTTATATTTCTCAACCATGTGAGGTTTTAGAACTTTAAAAAGCGTAAGTTCATTTTTTAAATTCATGAACTCTTGCGCCTCGTAAGATGTAAGCTCATTAGTAAAAAACATAATCTCATTAGCATCAACCCTTTTACCAGAATAATTCTCTAGAGCTGTATTTGAATAAAAACTTTTCATATATATACCTAATTTATTGTAATAATTTATTTATTTGGATAGCGCAAAGCTGACCAGCTACAGGTACTGTTAGGACGAAACCTAAATCAAGTTGTGTACTAGTTGTAGCAGCTGCTGTTTGGGTAGTTATCAGTCCTGTTGCCATCGTATAAACGGCTCTAGTTGTACCAACGACGTTTTGTGTGACTGTATTTACTAATATAATTATACGACCAGTCTTAGCTATCGCAATTGGCGAACCGATTGGATAAGAGTTGATGGCTGTTGACATAATAACAGGTTGTTCTCCTGTATTATCTGGTGCTAAAACACCACCGCTTGGTAATTGATTTTGTCTAAGTGCAATACCGATAAAGCTGGTAACTGTTGCTCCAACAGTAGCTAGTTTTACTTGTCTTACTCCGTCGCTGCCAAGAATAACAGGTGCGCCGAAAGGTATTGCAGTCTCTGCAATATAGCTATCAACTTGAGCTAATGAACCGTCCCATATATTACCAAGTAGGAAAGGATTAGAATTTAAACTATAACTAAAATCTTTTTGCATATTATTTACCTGCTTTCATTTGTTTTACGATTTTATCGTGTGTGGTTAAATTAGTTGATACATCGCACTCTTTACTCAATAAGCTAAAAACTGACTTAGTATCTATGTTAGATGTTTTTAAGTTTGTACCGACAAATGCAGCAAACATTCCTTTTACATAATCATCAGTTTGCTCAGCGAAATCTAAACCGTCCGTTCTGTTTGAATTTAAAACAGCGATCATAATCTCTCTATCGCTATGGCTTAGATAACCAAATAAGTCATCCTTCAGAAACGGCATGCTTTGAGCAAAAAGAGATACTCTGTCCATAACCTGCTTAGATATAACGCTATCGACTCTAATTTTCTTTTCTTCTTCTAGTTCTTTTTTTGTTTTATCCCATGCTTTTTCTACATGATCTAATTTACTAGTCTTTGCTTCTAATTGACTTGTTAAAAGTGCTTTATCAGCAATTAACGCATCAATGCGTAGTTTTTTATTTTCTATTTCTTGATCTAAATTTTTTGTATCTAAATTTTGATTGTCTTCTGACATATTAACCTTCTCTTTATTATTAATTGTTTTTAATTCTGCGGCATTATCAAACCTAAACCTAGCATTTCTGCCAGCTCTACCTTTATCTACAACAGCCAAATGATTATAAACTATATTAGTTTGTATATAGTCATAGTCCTCATTGTCATAGTTTCCACTTTTCTTGACTAAAGTAACTTCGTAACCGAGCGACAACTCAACTTTCTTACCGCTGAGGATTTTATCGATAACATCTTGATGCGTAACCGTGATAGTTGTGATGATATTATCTCCATCTGTATCACAATTCTCGCCTGTATAACCAACTTGCAATTGAGCTGCATTTTTTGAATCAACAAACTCTGTTGGGTGGTCGTCAGTTACAGGTATCATCTTCATAGTATCCAAACTATCAGTTTTAAACACCTCATCAGGATGACGCAGTTCTCTTCTTACAGTGCCGTCAAAATTTAGGTATTCAAAGACTCCTGCTCTACTAGCTATCACCTTACCACGCAAATATCCTTCTTTAGTCTTCTCCACTTTCGGCACTTGAAAAGTATCAAATCTTTTTATTATACTTGTTGCACTTAACTTATTAGACATACGTTTTAAATATTAATTATTGGGATAGAAACACATCGACATAAAATGTCTTGCCCTGGGTTACTTAATGTGGCGTTAATCGACAAACGTTGTAACTGCTTCTTATCATTAATGTTGTTTTTATAGATATTGACATCAAACCATGAACAAATTTTATTGTCTAAAACTTCATGGGAGTGCCTTACTCTCTCATCCTTACTGGTTGACCATTTGTACTCAGTAATGCCTAATTCTAAATTTCTTACTCTTGTTAGATTGCCGTTTAATTTATTAATCTGGTCTCTGGCAATAATAATTGCTCTTTTTTTAGCTATACCAAAAGACTCAACTAATCTCTTACTCAGTTCGGTATGGGTTACGCCAGTTCTAACAGCCGTATATACAATCTCCTCAACCATCGTGAGCATTTTTTCTGGAATTGTTTTTATTAATCTAACATTCTGTGATACCCACATCTTCATCTCATCCTGAACTTTAGCATTTCTTAAAGTAGGGATTGATTTTTTGATCCCATTTAATGATTTCTGGGTAGCCTTATAATTAAATTTCTCTGTGAGAACAGCAACTCGAGCAATTCTTTTTAAGAAAACATTTAATTCAGAAACTATTTTAGCTTCGATAAGTTTAATTATATTTTCAAAATCATAATTAAACTCATTATCAGTTCTTGTGAGTTTCTTATAATCTTCCGTAAAAACACCATCAATAACTAACGACTTCTTTATGAGAAAACTAACTCTTTTAACTAGAGCTAGTAAATACTCCTCATACTTTAACCTTGCTTCCACAGGAAGATTGACTAATAAACCAAATTTATGCACTTCTTTCTTCTGATATTTTTTCTAAAATTACTGAATCATCTAATATGTTGCGCCCCAATACTTGTTCTAGAACGTTTAATTTTTCTTGGATTAGCTTAATATCTCTTATTACCAAAGCTTTGCGCTCTGGAGTAGCAATTGTTTCTTCACCAGAAAAGTACATGGTACTGTCGTTATATAAAGCTCGTACGTATTTTGGTAAAATATTAATAATCTCTGCTACGTTCATACAACCACCTATTATATTTTTAATTTACACTACATGTAGTATAGAAAACTATTATTACACTACATATAGTATAGCAAAATATTAATATAGATCAATGGCTATTTGTATCTTTAAGGTTATTTTGATCTCTATTGATAGCTTGATTTAAGCCAAATAATTTATTGTACGACTTAAACAAACGCTTAGTCGGAAATATGGATGATTTGTGGCTAGAAGACCTTGTAGGATATTTTTATGGTCTGTAGTTCATTTTGCTACATTTAGGTTAAATTACAGAAACGTGGCAAAAGCGAACTAGACCCCCAAATTTCTGTAATCTGACCTTAGTTCAGTTAAATATTAACAGGTACAATTTTTGCTAAACACTCTTTTATTTTAGCAATATCGTCTTCGGTCTCTTTTATAGATTTATTGGCAGCGGAGAGTAAACTTATAAGTCTTGGGTCACTAGTATCAATACCGCCTCTAAAAATATTTCCTGCCCAATTCTGTACATTTTGGCTATCTGTCATAAACCAAGAAACATACTCAAGTGCATTATAATTTGTAGGTAATACCCCACCTTCAACAACAGAGGGTACTGTAGTTTTAATAACCGTACTTTGTTTTATTTTTGACATATTTTTTCTCAAATTGATTAAACTTATTACACTTCTTCAACTGTACACCAACTAACCGTTTGTGTATTGTTAATCCCATAAATACTGGTTACAGATGCTATACCGTTAATTCGTAATTCTATTCTTGTTGTAACTGTTGGTGTAAAATATGCTATAGTTTCTGTTCCTGAATTACCAAGAACACCACCGCCGTACCAAGTGTTTTGAATGCCGATAGTTGAATTAGTATCAGCATTCCACCATCGCGTAGTTAAAGAAGAACCAGTTGTTGAAGAAAAAGCAACAGCCACATAGCCCGTAAGCTTATACGTTTTATTTGCAACTAAAGTTATTCTACCTAAAGAAGCTACATTTGCCGCTGTAGTATAAACAGTTGTTGTATCTAAAGTAATACCTGTCCCTCGAGTAAAAATATTTGTAGCAAACTTAATATGATCATTTGTTAATATATTTGTCGAATAACCACTAGTGACCCCTGCGTGTAATATTGCCTTGTCGATTGTGCTTATAGTTGGGTTTCCTACCACGCCATTAGTATTGGTAATTGAAATCCCGTTACCCGCAACTAAGCTTCTGGCGTTATAAGTATTAGAAGCTGTTTTAACAACAAAACCAAAAGTTGCTAAGTTAATTAAAGAATTAATAGGCGATATTGTACTACTAGCAACAGTATCAACGTAAGTTTTATTTGCCGCTTGGTTACCTACATTGGGGTAGCCAACACCATTAATATGACTTCCATTCATAGTAATAGCCCCTTGAATTTCAGTAACAAAACTACCGTTAATAGCAGTTACTTTTAAATAGGTACTAACTTGACTAAGTTGATTGTGCAAATATTGCAAATAAAAATAACCTCCTGGTGAAGTTTCTGGACCTGGCTGATAAATCTTTCTCCACATACGGAAATTGCTATTATTATCACCACTTCTAAAATCATCTACAAAAGTACCCCCTGAACTTGGAAGGCTATTAGCCATTAAATTAGTTCTAGTATAATAATCCGTTGGAGAATTCCAATTAAAGTCAAAAGTTGGACTAGTGATAGTTTGCACCACGTTTAATGCGGTATTAATTGTACCTACACCACTACCTAAAACAGCGCCTGTTAAAGATAAATTACTAGCTGAAGCTATTTGAATCCAATTTGTCCCGTCAAATATTTCGAGCTGTGCCATTTACAAACTAATATTATATCTTACCATTCCTATAGTTGGGGTAACAGGTCTTTGCGCAGTTGATCCTGTTGGTATAGTAACAGAACCTACACCTGGTAACACTGGATCAGTAGCTATGCTAATAGTAGCTATATTATTTACGATTGTTACAACAATCTGATCCGTAGTACCTAATATCCCGCCTCCTCCTACATTAGTTTTTGCAAATGTAATAGAGCTTGTCCCAACACCTGTAACTATTGAAATTAACATCCAAGAAGATACTGAGTTTGTTGTTCCGCTAATAACTTCAATAACGGCTCCCCTAAGCATCTGCGCTATAGAATCAAAGTCACTAACTCTGGTTATAACCCAAGTTGCAACGGCAGAACA
>NW_028282708.1:0-9888 GCF_059751285.1 Brachycentrus maculatus
AACATGAAGCAAAGCTGGACAAGACTTGCGATATAATTAATGATTCATATCTATGTATACTATATTATATGTATATATGAATATGAAAATCATATATAATGTCGGCTGTAATATCGGGTGCCTAAGAGAAAAAATCTGTAAGAATAAAAACTAACTAACAAACTAACCATCACGCCGCTTCCCCGCAGGGGTAGGCAGAGAGAATCGAACGCCACACCACTCTGTCTTTGCAAACATTCTTTGCCTCTTCTACATTCATGCATCTCCTCATACATACCCGACGATTATTACGACTGAATAAGAAAATGAATATTCAGAGTGAAGCAAAACTATACGAAACATCGATTGCCACATATCGCTCTTCTTTCAAGAATGTCATAAATAAAAAATCGTCAGTTTTCAGTTGTGCACGTTTTCGGAATGTCCAGAAAATGTACTGTATCCCAGTAAAAGAGGCATATTTTTAACTTAATATTTACCCGCTACAGAAATTGTTGTTTTTGCATTTGAAGAAAAGGAATTGTTTAATTATTTTTTTAAATTTACTAAATATTTTTTAAATGGAGAAAAAACCTTCAGGTTTTACCTAAAAAGATCTGTAGCACGGCAAAAGTTCAATAAGTTGCTTGATATTTATTTTTAATACATTATATTATATTTTTAAACTTCAAAAACGTTATCCTGAAAAATCAAGTTTTTTTTATATTTGTGACGTATATATATGTGTGTGTGTGTGTGTGTATATATATAAATATATATATATTTATATATTTTAAAATCTCTTTTAGTGTTTGTAAAAATAGAGAAAAAGAGATTTTTATATATGCACATATAAGTATACACACATGTAAATATGATAATTAAATTACGAATAATGTACACAATTCGATAACAATGAGAGTAAATTGATATTTATTATCGATATGTAAATAAATCACAAAGCAAAGAACGGCCGATTTGTGCGCCTCACGGTATAATATGTCACAAGTACAGATTATACTTTACCTCGATGGTGTGCAGTGTATAGAGAAGGTGATCAATACACTGATAAAGGATCAAGGTGATCAATATAGCCGTGGTAAAAATTATGGTTTGAATCCACCCAGAAATCAAACTTGAAGTCACCCGTATGGGGGTTTTAGTATGTACCTAGGTAAATAAATAATCAATCCGTAAAAAGTTTTTTTTTTGCTTTATTTTTTGACATCTTAACATAGATGAAGAAGAATATGGAAGTTTGGACATTTACACGTGTGTAAAGTGATCACTTAAACCAGTCTATGACAGTCGTAAGCCCTGTAAATGCCCAGACTTCCATATTCTTCTTCATCTTTGTTAAAATGTCAAAAAAAAATGGAAAAAAAGTACTCTTAATAAGAGATAATGTGATCAAGTACCTACATATTTGAACGCACTAAAATGTTGGAAAAAAGTGTTTTTTTTTAATTCCTTGGTTGTTTCCCCTATATTATTTACAAATCATTTATTTTTAATGGAAAACATTTAATTTTAAAGGTATCTCAATTAAGACGACATATCTATACTTTTTATACAAAAGATGGACGTCTGAGCATTACAAGGCGTACGATCGGACATTTGGATGGCCAAATGATTTATTTTATTTTTATTTTACTTTATTTATTTATTTATTTATTTATTAAAATTCATGTACAGAAAATAAAAAGTACATTGGCGGGTTATTGCTAAAAAGCAATATCTTCCAACCGACCAAAGACGGACTAGTGATATTGATCAAAACGTTTGATTCACTTTATTCAACTTTTTTCACTTGTGTAACGTTCACTATTCTGCCAATATTAAATATCAGTTTCAGACTGATGCAACGTTGATCGCAATATTGATGCAAAGTCTTAATTCTAAATAAAAATTGTAATGAAAATAATACAATAAAAACTTTTTCATTTTCACTCCAATATTTATTTGATTTAAAAGCTTTTTTTTGACCACTCTGAAAATCTAAACACGGTTACCACTACTATATGGAGGTGGAATAAATACACAAACACACACACACACACATATATATATATATATATATATATATATATATATATATATATATATATATATATATATATATATATATATATATATATATTTATATATATATATATATATATATATATATATATATATATATATATATATATATATATATATATTTATATATATATATATATATATATATATATATATATATATATATATATATATATATATACATATATATATATATATATATATATATATATATACATATATATATATATATATTTATATATATATATATATATATATATATATATATATATATATATATATATATATATATACACATACATATATATATATACATGTACATATATATATACACATATATATATATATATATATATATATAAATATATATATATATATATATATATATATATATATATATATATATATATATATATATATATATATATATATATATATATATATATATATATATATTATATAAGCAAACATATTTTACATAAATATAACAGTTATGGATGGACGTTACAAGATGGACAGACCAAATAAAGGAATTAACCGGATCCTCGCTAAACGCTGCCATCAAGTTGGCCCAGGACCGGGAAGAATGGAGAGGACTTGTGCACCAAGTGCCTGACATTCCAGAAGACCACGACGCTCAGTATAGAGCAAGAAGATGAAGAAGAAGATAACAGTTATGTGTGTACACATTTAATTTTAATTACACAAGTTTTAAATTTAACATATACGAAATATTGTCGTCTGTATATCAAGTCGACAATATAAAAAGAATAAAGAATGAATAAAGTTAAATACTAAAGTAAAACAAGCAGACTTTGTGCATTTACTATATATGTAGATTATTATCGATTCCGACCATGCCGTAGACCACGTGAAACGGAGATTCAAACGGCGAAGTGGGCGTTGAAACACGTAGGTACATACTAGTATATTTTATCACAAACAGTCTAAAGTCATTGATCTCGACAGTTGCAGCGCTATTAAAATTACCCGAGACTGCAAAAACGCACAACAAGTCACGGTAGAATCGAGAATCAATTTAAAGTAGATTATATTAGTTTACGAGTGTGCAACAGACGGCCTAGACACGCGACGATCAGCTGGGTAAATGCAGAAAAGATGCATGAAACTCACCTATGAAAACGTCGACGCGAACGCATCAACCGAACGAAGGCACTTTGGTCAGACTGTGAACACCATTTGGGAGCTATTATCACTACAAAATTAGAAATGAAATCCGCGTGGCGCGTCCAGACAGATCCGCCCCTAAGCAGTCTACGGATGGTGAGTAGCGGCGAGCTACATACCGCCAGTGCACTATGCGAGGCGCCCACCCCGGCCGCGCGCGCAGCCTTCCGAACCAAACGCCGAGCGCATTTCCCTCTCGATTTGCGGCGCGATACGAAAAAATCCGTTTGTTTTCACTCCAAATAATGCCCGGACTTTACTATATTTAGAACCAGACGTCCATTTATCACCCTGCGTTTATTTTTACTCCGTTTGCGCTTATCAAAATTCGAAATGATTGCCGTATTGTTGGTCGAGGATAGTTGTACTCAAATATTATATATAGGTATTGTATTTCTTTTCCTTTATTTCTGTACAACTATTTACTGATTTAACTACACTGAAACATTTGGTTATATTATATGGATATATTCACTCGCAGAGACATATAAATAACTAAAATATTTTAAGGATAAAAAAGTTTTAAACAAAAATTGTCATGAACATATTACTAGAAATAAGGATAAAATAAGACCGCCATTTTTTAATAAAACCGAGTCGCAAAATTATTTATAGATGATGTAAGTTAAGTGTAAATAATAGTTTATATTAGTTGTAATATAAGCTTACTTAAGAAAAAAAAGCAAAATTTTATATTATATATATATATATATATATATATATATATATATATATATATATATATATATATATATATATATATATATATATATATATATATATATATATATATATATATATATATATATATATATATATATATATATATATATATATATATATTGCGTTGCTGCACAATTAAACTGGTGATATCTTTTTATAAATCAAAGAATTCTTTTCTGTCTTTTTTCTTTAACTGAGGTGGTGCATAGGACACCAAATTGGATCGACGCATTATTAACTTAATTAGTGATAACCAGAAGCAAGGTGAAGCAGATTCTTGGATCTATGAGTGGACCATAACTGATTCTGTCAAGTGTCCAGGGTTATATTGAATAAAATGTAAAAAAATATAAATTCGTTCTGACTCCCTGGGAATCGAACCAGGCATCTCCAGCATTGTATTTAAAGTGCTAATCACTACACGACGCGATAGAACAATATTGTTTAGGCGATGGTAATTTGAGTTTTTGTTTTCAGGATGTAGGCTTAAGTACGAGGTACTAGTATAGAGGTAATGGAGCAACAGGTGGTTTACACTTTCAGCGGAATCTTAAACGCCGTGAAATGTTACAGGTGCTGATTTCACTTTTAACTAAAATTTAAAATAAAATTTTTACCTATATTTTTTCAATGAAACTACGTAAGTATTAAAAAAAATATATTAATTGGTATATTATGTTAGTAACCATTTAAAGTAAACATTTTTAAACATAAAAAATGTTTTTATTTTTATTCAAATGTTTAGATTTAGATCGATATACATTTGTTTCTCTCTCCCTAACCCATATTAGCACCCAACGGTGCATAGGGCAATGCATCGTATCGAGAAGATGTTTTCTTAATCTCTCATTAAGGTAAGGTGATCAGTCCTGCACTTCAGGTACAAGTCCAAGGTAACACATAAAATTAAAACATACTTATACTTAATTATGTGCTGTACAATTTCATTCTCAAGGGAATCGTACAAATTAGCAATTCACACAAGTTAGATATACGCATTTCTAAGCTAGTTTGAGTATGCAACACCGAGTGCCCTAGCTGCTATTCTCTTTGCCTTAATATAATTTCAATCGAATAAGTGTCCATTCAATACAGTGCCCTATGCACTACTAGGGTGCAGATAAAGGCCAGTAAACATAATTTCAATTGACACTATATTTCGGTTTTCAGTGAAATAAATAATTTTTTTCTTCAGTACATATCACTAACTAAAATCAACGCGTTCCTGCTAATTTTCCTCTCGCATATCTTTACCATTTGTTTTAAATATCCATATTAGTCCATTTTGTATGTTATAGTGGAATAAACTTGTACAAAACAGTCGTTTATTAGTTACACAAGGCATTACCAGTACGGGTATGCGATCCCGAGTACCACTCCCAATACTGCTATGCTCCCATCGTACCTACTATTCCCTCTCCATTTTCTTTCCCATATAGCAATATTATCCTTCACCCAGAACTTTTTCACTTTCGTCATGTACGTATGTATATTCCGCTAAATGCATTCACCTTATTTATCTAGACTCTGGTGTGAAATAATAATCAGCTCATCTGATTGAATAATGTATTCATGCATTGTAAGTAATCTTTACGTGTGTTGATAAGTATGTTTTTATGATTAGATTAGCGTTTATTCCGTTTTAAAAAAAAATCGTCGTTTTTCCTTTTTTTATAGTGATCATTTTTATGCTTGCGTTATTAGAATGTCAATTATATTGATGTCATTTAAATATTCAGATATATGAGTCAACAATGACTTATAACTGGTAATACCAACATTAGCACATGATCATTTCGTTGTTTAATAAATTTTTACTCAAATAAATATTCCAAAAATGAATTTTACTTTCAAGACGGCAAAGCCATAAAAAGAAAAATTATTGACTTCTGGTGTTGGAATTGAAAACTGAAAACCCACTGAAAATTGAAAGCTTTTGGTAAAAGAGTTGCAGGGAGTCTTATTTTTTTGTTACTGGCAGCACTTGTCATGGATGGCATGTTTATGATTTGACATTTGACGTTTCCGCATAACCTAAAATAATACAAATGTTCGTTTTTTGATTTGGCATCTGAGTCGAGTACCGTACGCTGTTTTATTTACAATGGAAGAAGCACCTGATGATGGAAAAAGACCACAATTTGGCAACAGATTACTTGTGGATGGTTCTGATGTATTCCAGCACAGTGCGTGGTAAAAAATGAATCATTTCTTTGCTCGGGATATATAATAAAACGTTAAATGGGTTTTATCTTTTAATTTTATTTTTACAGGGATAATGTCGATTGGAGCTCTGAATTAGAAGAACAAGCGCGGTTGAAGGTTCAAGGAAATTCCGAAATTCTGTTTTCTGAGGAAGAAATCATTACATTTGAAGAAAATGCTGACAAGCATTGGGATGACTTTTACAACATTCACACAAATAGGTATGTGGTTCGTTTAACCAAAATGTCATTTTTTAATGTCTTATTTAATTTCATATTAGTCTAGTTTTTCATTTGAATACCTGCTTTCCTTTTTTTTTAGATTCTTCAAAGATAGACATTGGCTATTTACCGAGTTTCCTGAATTAGCTCCAGATTATACAAGTGCTCCTGAAAGGGTTTATCCACAAAATACTGATAATAATATTACTCAAGCCACTGACAAATTGAAAATCAGCGATAAAGAAAATGTTGTGACGCAACAGTCAGAAAGTTCATCTTCCGTTTGCAATCTTAACAATGATGCTTGTTCTAAAAATGTTAATAAAACCAGAAACATTTTTGAAATCGGCTGCGGAGTTGGAAATACTATATTTCCAATTCTTCAGTATAGCAAAGACCCCAATTTATTTATTTACTGTTGTGACTTTTCGTCCGTAGCAATTTCTATATTAAAAGAAAACGAATTGTACAACCCTAAAAGGTGCCATGCCTTCGTTTTAGATGCCACGGCAGATAATTGGGAAGTCCCCTTCGAAGATGAATCTATAGATATAATTGTGCTGATATTCGTTCTCTCCGCAATAGATCCAGATAAAATGGATGGCGTGATTAGGAAAGCTCATAAAGCGTTAAAGAAAGGGGGGCTCGTGTTAATGAGGGACTATGGCAGGTACGATTTGGCTCAGTTGCGGTTGAAGCGCGGAAGATGTCTCAGCGATAACTTTTACGCTCGCGGCGACGGAACCAGAGTTTACTTTTTTACGCAAGAAGAAATCACTAACATGTTTACTTCTAACGGATTTATCGAAGAGCAAAACCTCATCGACAGAAGATTGCAAGTCAACAGAGGAAAGAAGCTCACCATGTATAGAGTTTGGATTCAAGCTAAATATAGGAAAGCATTTTAACAAAAATTGAAAAATGTTGTTTTTTCATTTTACCTTCATCCGCACCATAGGGATTATGCAGTGGCATAAAATTAATGCAATAATTATCATTGATTGATAATTATTTGAAGGCAAGGTGATCAACTTACACATAAGGTACCAGTCCAGGGTAATATTGAACAAATATTAGAGTGAAAAAACATTTATATTTTTTATTATCCCCTGGGAATCAAAACTGGGATCTCCGCCTCCATAATGTAGTGGTTGCCGCATTTGGCTACCATGCTTCTTTTGTACAACTCACTATTTAATAAATATTTTAAATTCTCTATAAACCATGACTATTTTTCAATAAAAGTAAGGAATAAATATTTAACTATCTCTTGATAAATATTTAACACATTTCTTTTTGGTTATACTTTGTAAAATATATTCTAACCCTAAAAATGTATATGTATTTTGGTACATATTTATTTCCTAATAAGTTTGTAAATAAAATGGCACAAAATATGTTTATGTTTGGACTTCAATTTAAATGTTTAGGTCACAATGCTTATTCTATTAAATAATATGAAATTTTTTAGTTCCCATGAAATCTGACATTTATGTTAAAAAAAAAATTAAACAGGACAGGACTTCGCAGTTGTGTCGCACACACCGCTAGACTGTTATAGGGTGGCTGTGTCTCCTCCGCTCCGTCGCTCTCGGGGTTGTAAATCCCGAAAGTTATGTAGCTCGGTCGGCGAGTGAAAATATTTCCAATATTTTCAATGCGATGGCCAGTAGAGTAGATGCGTAGGTCCGTGATTATTCCGATTCGTTGTCATAGCGGTGGTCTAGTCCCAGAAGATTCCGAATTCAGTAGTGGCGAAGGGTCGGTGGAGTTGAAGTAAAACGCAGAGCTCGGTGTCCGTGAAGTGGAATGATTTATTTATTAAAAATTACATGTATTTATATGCGTACGGAGTTAATCCGCCGAGCCGGTCCCCCTGGCGCTCGCGCGCGTGACCCCCACTACCTTCCACTGGGTCCCCATTGGCCTCAGCGTAAGTAGTGGGAGCCACGCTCCCTTTTCTCGCTCAGTCCGTCGAGTTTCACTGTTGGGCCGACCGCACGGATAGAGTAACTCCATACCATGTTTTCATATTGATTATTACATACATTTTTTAACATTTCATAACATTACATTTATTCTTATTATCTTCGCTTATTCTTATTTAAAAATAAGGTCCATTTGAGGACCGCGTGCTCAGCTGATCGTTCATTACAGCAGTTATGGTGCTGGAGTATTTAAAAAAATTAAGAATTTACGAAAAAATATTCTTTTACTGCTTTTTTATATTTATTTTAATGAACATCTTGGCTGTCCAAACTCAAAACACAGTAAGGGTAATTTTTTTTGTAGTATCTTTTTTTTGCATTTTTGGACTAAGTAGACTCTGCTAAGTCCAAAAATGCAAAAAAAAACGTACTACGAAAAAAATTTCCCCATCTTTGATAATTTATATGTGTATGAAATTAAATGCATATTTTTTGCAATAAAAACAGACTTGTTTAAATTATTTGTATCCTAATTGTTTTAATTATTTGGAACAGCGCTCGACATGGAAATATTTTCATTCTATGTCAATTACTACAATGGCTTAATTGATACTCCTGGTCGTTAGTCACTCCTGAGCCAAATTAAATGTGCAGAGATACAAGATAACTCTAAATATTCCATATTTTCAAACAAATTTCATCTAGAAAATGTAATATTCTTAAGTGCAGCTTGAGGCACTCAGTTCAGTAAAAACTATTTTATTGATATTGTTCTCAACATAGATGAAGGAGAATATGATAGTTAAGGTATGTACAGGGCTTACGACCTGTCTTAGGCTAAACTCAACCATAGATAGTGCCGAAAAAGCATGAGCAAGGTGTCATTTAAACCCTAAATATAACTTTATTCTGAAATTTGAGTAGTGTGGTAGAATGGTGAATGTTACATGTGCAATGGTCACTTATGACAGGTCAGCCCATGACAGGTTGTAAACCCTATAAATACCCAGATTTCCATATTCTTCTTCATCTATGTTGAGAAATTAGTATAAATAACTCCGCTAATAATAAGTGGAGACAAACTTAGAATTTGTGAAAAAGGATTTGGACACACTCAAAATATTGTGAATTATATATATTTTTTCATCACTCATAAAATATCTGAAAAAAGGGGAGATGTAAAATAAAACAGTATTTTTTAATCATTTTCTTTATTTATGCTCACAAGTGGTTCATATTTTATAAAAAAATTGCAAGAAAATATCAGCTGCAAAATTTAAATTTTTACTTCATTTTCTTTGATAAAATATTAAGTGACTGATGTAAAATAAATATCCAGTACGGTACGGATAATAATACTAATTAAAAAAAAGATTTTCATCAAAATCTTGTTTTTTTTCCTAGCTTAAAAATCACAAACTAGTTAGTAGGACAAAGTCCTGTGAATATTTTTTCTAGACATTAAATAATACAAATAAACCTTGTTGACTACTATTAGGTTATCTGTTAAATGAGACTAGACAAATATTACACTCTAAATACATAATTGCTTAAATAACATA
>NW_028282709.1:0-20861 GCF_059751285.1 Brachycentrus maculatus
TCCCAACCCCAACTCCCAACCCCAACCCCAACCCCAACCCCAACACCCCAACCCCAACCCCAACCCCAACCCCAACCCCAACCCCAACCCCAACCCCCACCCCCTAATTAGTAGCATTCTCTAATATTCATATGTAATAAACGATCTTCAATTTGAGATTTCGAATAAATATAGGTGGTAATGAATTAATTATCATTTGTCTTTCGATCTTGCATATCAGTCGGTTTTTACTTTTTTGTTCTTGTAGATTTTATTGATGGCCTTTGAGAGATCTTCATATTTCACTCTTTTGTACCTTCCGATGATCGGGTCTTCCTTAAACTTCGAAAACTTATCGTACTCCACTCCTTGCAAGAGCAATATGATCTCATGTTCATCCAAGTAGGTGTCATCTTCTCGGTGTCTCAGCCATTACTCTATTTCAGATGTCAATAAGTTGCTTTTATGCGAAGATTCGTATATCTGGACCGATGGTTTTTTTTAATTGTTCAGGTTGTCTTCATAGCGGTAGAAATCGACCAAATTGGCCCATCGATTGAGATATTTTTATCGCCTCGTAAGCTCAACACTGCTATATGACAGTTTTGCATATGCTGCATATGACGAATCGAAGTCTCTAATTACTTTATTCAAGATGTTTGCATTCACTTGCTCCTTCAAGATGTCGAAATCGATTTCATCATAATTCTTTAAAATACGTAATTGCAGGGCTTATTCAATCACTCGGTACGAAATTGAGGACTCCTGCAGCTTCTTCAGGGTTTGCTTGGTTGTCAGTTGAAGAGAGGAAGCCAGTGACAGGACCGACACTCGCGACCGAAACTATAGATTAATATTCTAAGGAAACGAGCGATAGAATGCTGCAAGAGATTACTGGTCGAGTATTTATATCTAGTATGCAAGCTTGCAGATCTTCTCGAGCACATTCAGTGAGCTTAAAGAATCTATGATGCGCATTAGGTTTTTGACAGGGATTCCATTAGTTTTAGAGAAGTGAGATAGCCTTAAAACTTTCTCTTCGTTTTTCTGAATGGCCTGCTTTGTGACTGAGTAGGATAGCAGACTATTGGCCTCAGGAGTTTCATAATGGTATCTTTTTCTGGAGTTTTATTATTTTTTTCGCGGCTTCTCCATGATCTTCATGACCATTCGCGCCATGTTATCTACAGGAAGGATGCTCTTTGTTATTTAATTTCGAACTGTGTAGTAGTCTTCATCAGAAAATAGAATCAAGCGATGTCTTACATCGGGACACCACTCAATGAATCTCGGAATGTCAGTGAAATTATAAAAAACTAGCGAGTCGAAATCAGCCATTCTCAGGGCATCGAAGTATTTGCTAATAGTAACGTTATAGTTCCGGCATCGATATACTGCCTCCATAATCTTATCCTCCATTTCATCACCGTTTTTATTCAAACTATTATAGTTGTTTCGATACAGAATCTAGTTGGGCGTGAAATAGTTCATCTCTTCAAGCGTTAAATTTTCGTGCATGTTATAGCTAGTCAGAGCCTTTAGTTTCATCTTTTTTGAAACTGTACTTGCTTCGATTTTGTTGCTGACAATCACTAAAGTATTCTTTAGATGGTTGTTCTTTTGCAAGTAAGCGATCAATGCCTTAAACTTTTCATCGTTTTGAGAAGAGCATTTCAGCGCCACCATTATGGGGGACTCTGGGCGAGGCTAATTGACTAGCTGGAGATTTTAGGCATAGGCACTATTTATGGAAGGAAGATCAAGATCTATTCGTTTTGACACTTATTTTAGCATGCTGGAGTATAATCCTAGGACTCGGCCTGGACTGCATTTTCCAATGATCTGATCAAATAAATTCTTAGATTTGCTGTACAGGTGCAGATCTGGTATTAAGAGCAGATCGCTCTCGAACTCGAGGTACTCTTCGTGAATGAAAATAGAAGGGCTGACAAATAGAAGTTTAATTTTCTTCATTTAATAGAGTTCGAGAATTTTAACTTTTTCCTACTGAGTCTGAGTGAGATTGAGGAATCCCCATTTCATCATCGAGAGCCTGCTGATGTCTTTCATCCTTTAAAGCCAGTAGGAGTGATAGTCTGCTACAATTATTACAGTATTTTAGATTTTTTTATGCAAAATGCTCAGAAGCTTGGTGATATTGGCATATGGCAAATAGGCCATGCCTTTGAATTATTCACTTTACTCGAGCCATAGACAGACCTCTTTGATTTCTTTGGAGACCCTGATCAAACTATGTGCATTTTGCTATTAGTTTGCGCTCGATCTGTCATCATCGTTTTTGCTGTTTTTGTGCTCTTAAAATAGATTCTGGAAGTCCTTATCCAAACTCAGCTTCACCAATGATTCTTTATACAGAACGTTTTTGATCTGTTGTGTTTGCTGAAAATCCAAGTTGCAACGAATGAGCTATGCAAGTTCTGGGGATTTGGCATTTCCCAACCCCAACCCCAACCCCAACCCCAACCCCAACCCCAACCCCAACCCCAACCAAATTGGACTGTTAATTTTAAATATTACTCATCTTATATATAGTAAATTTGATGTTTTTTACATACCTCGCCCCTGGATGACTGACTGCCTGATTAGGGTATTATTAAATGAAATTAAATGAAATTATTTATAGTAATCTGTATATTTACCAATTTTCGAATGCATCTGAAGTTTTTGATTCTCTTATAAATATTAATTTTTGTGTCGTTTCCACAAGATTTAAATAATATTTATATCAATGTCAACCAGTCCGAAGAGCTAGAGCTAAGAAGCGCATGCTAGTAGCGCCAAGAAGAAAGAATAACCTAAGCAAGCCAAATTCCCTGAGCCATAGAATAAGTAGACCAATAGTTTCTTTGAGTTTATTTTCTCAGGCGAGCAAGCAGACAAAAATAGTGAGAAAAAGCGCGTTGAGGTGAAAGCAGACTCGAAGGATAAAAAGTAAATCAGCAAGGACAAGGAAAAACTCTCTCGATCTCCATCTCCAGTCGAGAGGTAAAGAAGTCGACAGAAAGAAAGCCACACTCATCATCATGATCGACATGAAAGTAGACCATGGAAATCACAAAGAGATTCTGATTCTTCCAATCGAGAGGGTTATTCAAGCCGACCTCAATATAAGAGGCAGGATAACTATCAGAAGTTTGACAATGGTTTTAAAGAACCGAAAGATTACAGGAAGACAAAAATATGCCCATTGTTCGATAAGGTAAATTCAATATAATTTAATAGGGGCAATGCCAAAAAGGGAATACCTGCAATTACGCCCATGGATAAACTGAACTCAAAATATTGCCTGATTATCGAAAAACCAAAATATGTTTGGCCTTTAAAGAAGGTAAATGTGGTCGATTGAGTAGCGAGTGCAAGTATGCGCATGGAGAAGCTGAACTAAAAAAGGTTCCTGATGAGCTTCTGCACAGAAACAACTATAGAAAGTCAGAAAGGTCACATAGGGAAGAAGAAGACGACAGATATTCCTCTTATAAACCTCGCCATAGTACCCCAAACTACCCTCCACTGACGCCCCCATATCAGAACTATCTTCCAAGTTCATATACTTATATTTTCAGATATGCAGCCTTATGCAATACCACCACCTTACTATTACTACCCTCCTCCCCCTCCTCAAAGCATGATGAAGCAAGGACCTCGAGCCAATGGCTAATATTAAAACAGTGGATACTATCCTCCACAACAGCCAATGCCTCAGTCTCACTCTCACCCTCATATGATGCCCCCCTCAAATTCAGGGCATGGAGGGCCAATGGCAGGTTCTTATCCCCCAGGAGGGAATTCGTATGAGTATTATGAGCAATACATACCCCCCAATTCATCTTACCATCGATACCCACCAGTATGAAGTTTTTTAAGCTTTTTTGCAGCTTTTTTATCTTTTTTTTGTTGATATTTTAGAAACCACCCATGTGATTGTGTTTTTGGACCCATCTGATTCATTTTTAATTATTGATGCATTGATTTAATTTCAATTTCATTCCCTTCAATTTCATTCATTCAATTCCATTAATTACTAATTGTTTTACTTTCCTTTGAATCTATTTGTGGGTTTATTTTGAAATCAAGTGAAACTTGATCCTTCAATTGTTGACCAATATTGGATATGAAACAATCTATATAACTAATTCCTATTAATGGCCAAATTTGAATCGATTCCGGCAAAGAAGAGATTATTAATATTTGCGTATCAAGTGCCAAAAGAATGTGGAAAATAGTAGTAGGAGTATTAGTAGGTAATAAATAATCAAATGCAATACTTGACGCTCTTTCTGGAGCATTAAGTCCAACATGTTTCTAAGGACTCTTCAAATTTGTCACAATTCTTGCAAGGCTCAACAATAATTAGCCATTTTTTAACACAATTATAGTGGAGATGATGCCCACAAGGTAGCTTACTATAATTTTCATCCGTTTGTATCTAGTTTCGACAGAAAGAGCACTCATCGTAGATTCTACTGGTCTTTTTATTGACCGGCAATGAAATTAGATTGCTTTAGTCCGAACCAACCTGCCTCAGCTGAACGGAAGGCTTTGATATTGGGAAATCAAACCTATCAATATCTAAAAAGTAGTTTGTTTCCTAGCTGTTAGTTCCCGGGCTGTAGAAAATAGAGAAATCTTCAGAATTTTCTGAACCTTCACAATTAATTGAGTGTTCTTTTAAGTCTGTCGAGGCGAATGATTTCGCGTATTTGAGACATATTTCTTTTTTTGCCCTGTTTTTCTTTAAAGTTGAGCTCTATGTGAATGGATGGTTTAGAGTAACTGACTGCATGACTGTAGAATATTATTTAGAATACTTCTTAAATAATATATAAAATTCACATACAAATAGAATTTTAAAATATCGACCAATGAATACTGTGCAGCAATATTCAATATTTTCCTGAATTTTGCATACATTTTGTCCACAATCTATGACAATGGCGTCCTTTTAAATTAAATTAATTAAATTAAAGATTTCCCTTGGATTACTGAGTGTACATCAGTCAACATCAGTCTTAGTATGAACTCTATCCGTGTATAAGAACCCAACAATCCAATAGACTCTACAACAATTTATCAGCAGATTAACTATCAAATATTTCATATAGTCTTAAAGAACTTGCGTATTCTATTTCAATTTAAAATGATATCAATTAATGTAAGCAGCTAAATCGAATATAACAGTTATTAGTGAGGTGCTGATAAATAATACGAGTTTATAGTCAGTAAATAGTCAAAAGAATTATTTTATATATTTGCAGAGGCTGTTTAAATTTCTCAGACTTACATTTCATATTTAAAAACTACTTGATAAAGCGTATTGATTGAAAGTGCAGTTTCATCGCTTATCTTCAATGATGCACTATCATTCATATTCAATATTTACAAGATTTATTGATTGTTTTGTATGCGATCAGCTCAGCCTGGCCTCAACCAGATCTTGGAAACTGGGGGCACTCTGCTGTTTAATTTGTCGTACATGTTTCCAACTATTTCTCCATTGTCTTCGTATCTCTGTTTATGAAGCCCATATGTTGCGTGTCCCCACCATCCGTACAACAAAAAGATAAAGAACACAGGGAAGATTGCCCGAGTATTTAAGTTTGGGGTGTGAAATACGAAGATACCATTGCGTTCGAAAGATGATGCTGGCCGAGACCAGAGGCGGCGGTTTGATGGCAGAGGGCCTAGTTTTGGAATCAAACCTAAAATTTGAGTATTCATGTACCTGCAATATTCCTGGGGATTGGGGGCTCAGGAATGGTGAGCTTGCCTGCAAACTTGCGAATGAACTCCGCTCTCTGGTCGTCGATGACTGAAAATTATGGGCCTTTGCGCTCAAGGTCGAGATCGAATACGGGGTGCTTATGCTCAAAGTCTATTGGGGTCCCCTTGATTCTGTGGTCGGTGGTGCCGTGGCTGTCTCCTCCCATTGCCAACTTATAAATTAATAGTATGATCAGATAAACCAGAGTAGATATTATCGAATAAATAATATTAATTGCTGAATTTTGTGTTTGACAAGCTTATCAGAGAACTGGGATACTATGAAGAGAAGGATCAAGGCCCTAAATAGCCCGGTCATATGACACTGTATGATCACGATAGTTATAGTAAACCGTGATGGGCCGGGCGAAATATTTACTAAATTCCTCCAAAAAACTCGTCAACGAGGATACCTATTATAATGTGCGATATGGATCCCGCAGCGGTTCATAATCAGAGTTCTGTATGACATCCTAGAAGAACTTTAGAGGCTAAAACTTAGCTCTTTGGTCTTTGACATTTTAAAGTTGCTGGATCGATGATACAATTTTGCTCCCTAAGACTCTCTGTTCATCTCCCTTTTAAAAGATCCCGTACTAAAAAGTATACATGAACAGTTTGGAAAGCTATTCGATTTGCAGATTGCCTGCCCCTAAGGACAATAGTCCGATCTTATGAGCGAAATCCTGCATATATATGAACGTACTGCTATTTAGCGCTATGCTAATAGGGGAATTTGACCAAAAAATACGCTTGCCATATCTTCCTCAGCTGGCCCCTCTGAATCGATAGTTGGCCTAATATATTGCGGGCAATATATCACTCGAAACGCCAAAGAGTTTAAAAAGTCTCTCTTGCTCATCAATGCTGAACTCGGTCGAATATGAAACTTCGATCGACTATGCAGGTATAGATCTAATTACTGCAACTGCGGCACTTTATCTGCTGCATTCAAATCCTCAGATATTCTGTTTATATTCTTTTAGTAAATTTCTGATATAATGCCTTTTTGCGCACCCCTCAGTTTTTTATACATTTCGGCCCATTGCGTATGCTCCGAGTTTGTATATGCGATGTGGGGGATTTCGTGGTCTTTTATAAAATTATCCGATTGTTTAGCAATTTATATCCGGCGCTGCAAGTACTACTTATCGCCAATGCCAGCATTAGATTGCGCAGACGACAGAATGATATCAAGATCTTTATACAATCTTGGGAACCATGGCACCGCTATTGGGGCATGCTCCTAAATTTTGATTCGCTAATTCGCCAATTTTGTTCCTATTTCTTTGAATTGAGCTGATGATAGTTTTTAAACAGTCACGTCTAAACCATACCTTTTCTTTTCCCAGTTGCTCCTCGTTTTGGAGCCGACATAAGTGAAATGAGCACCAGCTTATGCGAAGATATGAGACACTTTTGCCAAACTGCCCGCATTGTCGTTGGTTTAAATGTACAAGTTTTGCAATTACTAATCCAGAAAATGCCTTTGAGTCGAAAATGTGTGTCTCTGCGATCCAAGAGGATAAGAAACCCATGAAGTTTTTGTCAAATATTTTAGCATTGTTCTATAATAATATAAGTTAGGCATTTAACATTCTTATATATCTTACCTTAGGCTTCGAACAGCTTTTCGATATTCTGATAATATCAGTTGAGTTTGATCGATCATAGTCACTGCATTAAGGTTGCTCGAGATCAAATAAATAGATCATTAGATTATGATTAATTCTGTTTGAAGAATATTGCTGCGAATTTTGCGAAAGAGTTTATATTCGACTGTTTTGGGCGATTCTTTAGAGTATGAGTATGAGTATGAGTATGAGTATGTATGCTATATGCACAGTTAAATATCGGAAATGCATTTTAATTTGAATCATACGTAGGCTATAATAAACACCTGACGGATGGGTAACTACTTTAATTCAGGCTCAGAAAGTGTGCATGGCCACCCCGAACTGCTGCATTCGAGTAGAATATGCAAATTGAATAAATAATACTTGACGAAAGAGCTGCATTTTGCATCGAAAGCCGAGTATCTTCAGTGGTAATCGCAAAACATCATTAGCCCTGCCAGACATAGTGCTTACTCTTTTTTGCCTTAGCTCGATTCCCAAAACCCATTAAAGCTCATGACTAATAAACAAAGATATAATATTGGCAGCAAAACTCAGATCGAAAATTCTCGTACTGTTCATCCGAACAAAATTCTGGAGGCATAACGCAAATAGGGCGTCTAAAACAAAGAAAGCACTCAAATCAAAGATAAGTTCGCCAAGTCTTACGTTGTTGAGGTATGCAATATTTGATGCGTATAGGCATTATATCCTGGGTATGGAACTACATTGCAGCAGTATCTCGAAACTAGAAGACAACTAAACGAATTACATGGAAGAAATAAATAAAATGAGGAAATGAGATAGAATGGGGGAATGATGAAATAGGATGGATAAATGAGGTTTGATGATGGCAACCAATTAATTCTGTAAAAATATTAGTTCAGTGAAAAAGTTGAAAGACATTAAATGGGATTAAACAAAGAAAATGTATCAACTCAACCTAAACTTGGTATAGCCTCGATGGAATTAAACAAATAAGGACAGAGCTGGGTCTAATAAGTAATGATATGGAAGATTCTGCATGGGCTATGCGATTTAGCTGCTAAATTTCATCAAGAAAATAAGAAATTAGGAGATATTAGACCACTCAACATTCTAATATGTGAAATAAATAAATCCTTCAAAATAGTAACTCAAAACTCATGGCCCCATGAGACTACGAATTATATTAAAACAGTTACACATAGTTAAGTGACATATTTAGCGCCTGAGGAGCATCACAACGCAATATTGAGCTATAAAGACGAAGCATTTGAGTAATCTGCGGAATCGTTTAGCATAGGGCTGACGTGCCTTGATCTTATGGCAGTCAGCCTCAAAATGCCCTCTTCAGCTGAACTATATGAAAATAAAACTAGTATGAAGCTTAATAAGTTGCAGGACAATATAAAAATCATGCTTTCTCAAGGTAGTCGCCGAGAGAATTATAGTGATTTGCTGAAAGCAGCTGTTGTGAGTTTACTGTCGATTTCAGGGAAAGACAGGGTTTTGGCGAGAGAGGTTAATCAATGGCTATAGCCGAAGAATATTGATAAGTAAAGCGGAGACTTATTACTTGCAGGGTGTCCTCTAAAGATTTTGGAAAAATATAGATAAATCAGAAAGTAAGACCCACTCTCGATGCCTCTGCATGAGGAAACTTTACATGGGGAGACTTTACATGGGGAGATTTTACATGGGGAGACTTTATATGGGGAGATTGTGCATGAGGAGACTGTGCATGAAGTTTAGTAACAAGACATATTTGATTAGAAGGCGCCATTGTACAACTCAGTTCCATCGGAATATCATGAAACCTCGTATAAAGCGAACTAAATTGACAACTCATAAGAGTTTTGGGGAAGCAAAGACAAATAGGTGATCATAGGCCATGGGAGCATGGACCCTATTCATGAAAATTTAGATCGCATTGAATCCAGCAACGTTCAAAAATACAGGCCGAAGTCCTACTGGGGCACAACTAAAAAAAAAGGAATACGAATAGTATCAAAAACAGTTGTGGGACTTTATTGATCTTGAGAGTCAACATGATACAATTATAAAGCAAATTTAACGAAATTTACGAATAGAGAATGTGATGATCGATGCTATTATATACAAATTCACGATTCGCACTTTATATCGAATGTTCACCAGAAAACTCAGCCGTATCTTTCACATTCAAAGGCATAGTTTGGCTCCTTTTTCATCCATTAAATTCAGTTTTAAATGCAGAGACGGGACTCTGCAAGAAGTAACGGCAGTATAGGGAGAGCACATTTTATAGATTTCGAAAAAGTATGATGCAGGGCTCGAAGGGGCATGTGAAGCGAGTTTAGCATGTTCTACTTGCCATGTGATCCTCTCTAAAAATATTTATGATCAGGGTGAACGACCTCTGGATGAATAAGAAGATCTATTGGACTTAGCATTTGGACTGACGCCAACCAGTCGATTGGGCTGCCAAGTAAAAGTAAACAAGCATTTCGAAGGCACAATTGTCTAAATCCCGAAAGCCTCGAGAAACCTATATGTCGATGGAGCCAAGCCCAGTGCACATTGATTTCTGATACTTAAATTGTGCATTTAATATAAATCATATCATCAATTAGCCATTATTCCAAGGTCAAGTCCTTGTTAGTCGTATTACATTAAACCATTTTGGATAATTTCATAATTGGTTCAGGATCTGCAGCATATCCAACTCAACCTAAATATCAATATCCTGTAATAATATAATAATACAATAATTCAGATGGGCCAATTCTCTAATCTCAAGCCACTAAACTTGATACTCTTCGATACCTACCTGATCGCTGCTCTCTACTTAGGATTCACTTGGCAATATCTCGACTGCTCAACCAATTCGAATATTTGGGAGCTGTTCTTTTACATTGTCTTGTTTTTAAGGCTGTTGATCGACTAACTGTAGAACAATTAAGTAATTGGCCGGGGATTGTGCTCAATACTGATTGTAGTTAGTTCCGTGATCTTGGTCGGAATGTCGATTTATGAGCTCATTGCCATTACAAATAATGCAGCAGCTTTTGATCGCACTGCCAATTTTGAGTGTTTTCAAAATAGGATCATTTTAGTGGGAGAGTGCGCGTTCGGGTTCATGATATTCCTCAAAGACATGGTCTTCCTCATTCTGAACAGAAATCAAGAGGGCCAAGGAAAGGCCAGAATTACTAGTGATGACCAATGAGTGATTGATAAATATTCCTACGTCAATATGCAAATATGCAAATATGCAAATATGTAAGCATCCGATATGATTTTTTGGCTTTGAATATAATATAGAATGGACGACAAGCTTAGGGACAGTCGGAAGATTCAGCGAAGTTCGACCTTGAATGGATCATTCAAGATGACTGATTCTGTTCTCATAGGAGGGGCAGGCAATAAAAAGGTCGTGAATCTAACAGTCGACAATCCTCGACTCGCATAAAAATCGGAATATAAGAAGCAATAGCAATGCCAAGTCTGTTTTATCCTCTTCAGCACTCTCACTCGTCAGCACCATTGTCGTATTTGCGCGAACGCAGTCTGCTCATCATGCTCGGCTTCCTCCATCAATAAAGAAAGGTACCACTATTCATAAGTAGGTCGTGCGACATCTGTGCATATCGTTATATGAACCCAGAGAAGCAGCTCACCAAAATGAGGATACTTTAGCAGCTGAGCGGTATCGCCATGCTATATTCGCAGAACAAAATACAGGTTTAGGAAGAGCTTAAGCAAATAAATGAACAAGCATCTGATAAGAATGCTCTCGCCCAATTGCAGGAGTCTTCAGCGAAAAGACTGACTGAATTGGAGGCGCAGGCCGAGGCCACAAAGGCTGAAAGGCTATTGTATTAACAGCGCATTCTCTAATTGTCAGAAAGGAAATGATATTTATTGACATATTGAAGGAATTTTAACTATAATGCATATTGCACAAAGGCAATGATAAACGATGAATCATCGAATTGAGTGAGTTGCTCGTATATAAGTAATTGGACGAGTTGGTCTGCATTGCAATATAGTATCACATAATTTCAGGGTTCTCGCTATTGCCTGAGCTTACCCTTGGCAATGCCGTTTACCAGCGTATCCTCATTATCTTGTGCATTATCATGTCTGTTGGAATGATAGGGATAGGGATAGGTTTCGCTAGCAGTGGTGGTGTTATACTTTTAAGTGAAATACAAATCGAGGTCTTTCACTCTCTTTAGCAGTGCGTTTGCCCGATCTCGTACTCTCTGCTTCTTCGATTTCCTGCAATTAATATCTTTATCCATTATCTGCAGTTTATCGGTATTCGTGGACTGTAACTCAACCTCTCGAAGCTCCTCTCTGTCATCAGGCTGATAATTTGAATTACGGTAAGGATACTATTGCTGTTATTTCTCGTTGATTAGTTCTGCATAATAATTTTCGTTGGGGTGCTGATTGGTTTGGCATTTTAGAATAGAGTGGTGCTTCTTGGTTTCCCGAAGGAAATCTTCCGACTATCGCTCTTAGTTATTGCTATGAGACATTATTCTATATTATGACTTTAAGATGTACCGATTGATGCTGATGTGGGTGTTTTTTGGGGCTTTGTTGCCCGAAGGTAGGATGTTGAGCTTGCTCGCCCAATATACCACCCCCGAATGCTCTTCGTTATTATTGCCCTTCTTGTTGATAGTCTTACAATTAGTCTACACATTGAGATTGTTGATGGCCAACACCTCATTATTAGGATGGCTAATTTTTCTACGATACTGCAATCCCAAACTGGCACTGTTTGTATTGCCACTGTTTGCATTCAAACTTTCATATTTTGTATACCTAGGGCCACTATGAGTCTCATCATTGTTTGGGTGCTTGCGGAGTTGTAGTGCATGGAATTGTTTTGTGATGCTCTCCTCGTCGATGTCATCAAAATCGCAGAGCAAATGAGACACACTTGATTAGACAATATTTCCCAGACGCAAGCTCGGCACATGAATCTATTGCTACAGATGTTGTTAGTATCGGGATTCTGACTATTATTAGTCTGAATCTATGAGGTAGCGTTGTAATTCGAATTATGATAGACCATCAATGCTGTTGATATTGCCATTTTATGAATTAGGTTAGCTCAGATTAATGGATGAAGTTTATCTTATTTATTCTAAGATTCTCTCCACTCTGATGGCCTCATGATTTGCTAACTTAGCTGTCTTGCCGCTGTAGATGCAGTGCATCTTGCTATCGAACTATTCTTCTTCCTCCTGCAGATGCTTTAAATTCATCTGTTTAGATGAATGCCAGTTTTCCCCATCGGATATACTATTCAAGAACAAGCTGGAGAACGAATTATTATATTTGTTATACTCATCTTACTCGCAGTCGGAGGAAGCATCGGCCGCCACCATTTTGCGCATCCTTCGGAGTTTGCGTTCGTAGACAGATCGGTGATGATGGTTGATAACCAAGTTGGGGTACTCGTATTTCATCACAAATGCTCTCTCATAGAACTCTACGAATGCTAAATAAGAGTGGTACATGATAGGACAGTGAGTCTGTCTTTGATTTCCATTCTGCCATAATTAGTGAGATAGCGATAGAACCTGCGCATGCGTTCCCTGTCCTCCGCCAATATGATGACATCGTTGAATTCTATGTTCGTTAGGGAGTTGGGAATATCATAAATTATTTGATTTATGACTTTGTTTTTGAAAAATGAGAAATATGTGGAGTATTTATAAATTAGGTTGACATTGACTTTCCTCTTTTTACATTACTGGTACTTCTCAGGGGATCCCCAACATCGTGTATTGAATATTTGCTCATCTTTAATTATTTGTATGTATTATGATATATTGCCACATCAAATGGCAATTCCACATATTCATAATTAAGTAAGCGGATTCATCTCATTTGCAATCTACATAATTTTACTGTATGCTCAAACTCTATGGAATCCATTTGCTGCCGCATCTTTCGCACAATTCTGTATTTGTGAGCCAGCCACTTGCGAATAAAACTCTCTTTCCATGATAAGGCAATCTAAATGGTCGAAAACATAAAATTGACTCTATGGCAAGAAACAAGAAACAGAGGAATAAACGAATAAATGCCGAACATTATCGACTTCATTCATGCACAATTTGAGGATTAAATTGCAACAAGCTTAATTAAAATATATGAGCAAATATACTGAATATTTGATATATCAGTGCATTTCAGCAAGAGCAAGATAGGGATTCTAAAGCACTCTCTTCCATTCATTGGAAAATCGTGCAACTGTCGCGCCATCCACAACACGGTGATCGCATCCATAGCTCACTGATACCATCGACCTCGGCACTATTGTCTAACCGTTACTGCTGTATCTTGGGACAATTTGCATTTTCCCAATGCCAACGATGCAAACTTGTGGGGGTAGGATAAGCGGACAGGTGTTCGTTCCACCAATTGTGCCGATGTTAGAAAGGCAAATAGTACCTCCTTGCAATTACTTCCCAGTCAATTTGGAAGCTCCTGCCAAATCTCTGAGCCTCTCCACTTACTTCTGTATTTCCACAAGGGAGAGATACTGAACATTGCTAATATGAGGAACAACCAAACCATTGGGTGAGTCGATAGCCACACTGATGTTATGGCTTGAGTTTATGGTGTATTCGAATTCAGACTTGGATGGCTCATATGTTGAATTCATGATTGGATACTTGTTCAGGGCGAGTGAAAACGTTTTAATCATGATGCTCATCAAAGTTATCCGGGTTTTTGAGTTCTTTAAGGCTTTTCGCATCTTATCAGTCTAGGTAATATCAAACTACTAGTGCAGGTAAAGGTGAGGAATAGTATTACTTTGGGTCATTGACTTCTGCATTCCCTTCTCAAAGGGCGACATTCTTTTAACGGTCGATTGTGTTGGAGTGTGTTTCGACTCAGGTTGGGATGCTGCTTGCTTGGAGCCACTGATGATTGAATTGATGTCTGATTCCATAATCCTGCCGTCTTTTCCAGTTCCCTTTATTTTTAGGATATCTAAGTGATGACTCTTTATTAAATTCCTCACGAATGGAGTGGCCAAAACTGTCCCCGCAACCGAGGAAACGGACGGAATAGCATTATTTGAATCAGGTTGGCTAGTTGCTTCTGTTTATGACTTAGATTTGGATTTTTATCTTTAGTTATTAGCTGCAACGTTGGTTTCTTTGGCATGGCCTTCGGGTCCTTCAACTTAGATTTAAAGGAATAGGTCTCCAACTTGGCACACATCTTCTTCCTTGTAGTATATTTTACGGACGATGCCGGCGTCGACTGCAGTAATTTCGGTGAACTGCTTATCGGAAGCAACGTCCGCAATCTTTTGGAATTCGGTGACTTTATCGCCTTCACTGATGTATAGTTTCTTAATCGTGCCTTCTTTGATTTTCTCCCCTAAATCGGGCAGATTGAATTTGGTAATCGCGAACAAATATGCTGGGTTGAAGAGGGATATAGTTTTGGTGAAAGGAACAAAATATCTCAACATAGCTCTGATTATAATTTCAATAATCTAACCAATTTAAATAACAACACGCGTAGAGAAGCAAACATAGTCGAAATTAAATATTCGAGATCATATTAATGATAATGGGAATCGGCCTATAATCATTTTGTTAGTTTTTATGTATGATTAAATGAAATAGAAGTAAGTTAGAATCAGTGATCAATGTGATACCTATTAGCCCTTTAAAGATCTCTCTAAGCCGATTTATTTGTGTGTTTTGTCAGGGAATTCTGCATGTGTGACCGTACTTTTATGCATCTAGTATCCAGATTCCTCGCTGATCTATTGCTCATTTACTTTCTTGTACATCCGATACAGGAAAAATAGTGAAACCAAAGAAATGCTGCTCATGATGAACAGCATAACTGATAGAACGATAACGGCTGCATTCGATCCTTTAACTTCCTGAATTTTTTCCCTGGATTCTTCTCTCTACGTAGCAACTTGAGTTTGGTTTTGTACATCTGTAGGTTCAATAGGGCGGGCAGTCCATTCTCCAAGAGAAGTTCTCACAGGAGTCAGACTAGAACAGCCGGAGCAGAAGCTTCCTAATTTAGCAGTTTGCGAATAAATTGTGCCCGGGAGTCTCTCAAATATCTTATTTCCTGTAGCATCTCGAATTATGAACCCGATTTCACTCTTAAACTGCCCATTATTATATGGCCAGACCTAAATAGTTTTATCTTTGGGGACCTCGATCATGTATGGGCCGAATGAATGGCCGGTGATGAATGTGTTGCCGAATACGTAGAAAGTAGTATTTTATTTGAGAGCAAATGTGTTGCCACTCCATCCATCTCCCCATGTGTCGGTGCAATAGACATAATACTTAATGGTCGATTTTACACAGTACTGGCAATATTGATAGAAAATGATGCTGCTGATGAACGGAGACCCAGGGCTTCGGCTGAAGACTACAGTATTGTTGTTATTCGTAATATTCCTAACAGTGAACCCAATTTATTCAGTCCACAAGTCGTAAACTGCCACAATTATGCGGATATCTTGAACTTTCGGATTGAACGAGAAGTTTATTGGCCCAAATGTTGATCCTGACGAGAAACCCTCTCCCAAATAACTCAAAAGTGTCGAGCCAGAGTACACTGCCAGGACATTTTTGTTCCACCCGTCTCCGAAAGAGTCTGTCAATTGAACTGAAAATGTAGAAAGACTTTGATCTGTAGGTGCTGGGGCAGGCGCTGGAGTAGGTGCTGGGGCAGGCGCTGGAGCAGGTGCTGGGGTAGGTTCTGGTGTAGGTTCTGGTGTAGGTTCTGGTGTAGGAGTTGGTGTAGGTTCTGGTGTAGGAGTTGGTGTAGGAGTTGGTGTAGGAGTTGGAGCAGGAGTTGGCTATGGCGTCGGAGCAGGTGCTGGCGTGATAATTTATCCAAAATTAGTGGAACTGGAAGGTTCGACTTCAAGGTAGGTCACATCTTGAAGAATTTTGCAATTATAGTCCTTATGAATAGTCATATATCCGTTTTATCCCCACGAAGCTCCCCAAGAGTTTTTAATAATCCAGTGACCCTCTGAAGTGAATCCAACCAACAATACAGCGTGATCAATTTCTCCAGTATAGTGCCTGCACCCATCATAAATACCTGAGGCATAATTAAAGAATCCAGAGAAGCCGGCAGTAACTGCAACTGAAACAGGCCCATTATTTCTTAAGATATCTTGAAGCTCGACACTTGAAAGATTGGTGTAATATTTCTGCGAGAGTACTTTGTTCGGCAACTTTTTAAAGGTCAGGTTTGTGCAAAGAGATGTATACTGGTATGAATTCGGGTACCTCGAGAGCAAATACAGGCTCTAAGATTCCAATGGGATCCCCGTCTTATTTATATCTCTGAGAGCGTAATAAGGGATACCCCCATCGCATCGGTATGAGTCATTGGTACAAGTTGTCGTGTATTGCTCTGATAGGTCGTAAGACATTTGTGTGTGAATTAAGAATAAGCTCTAATAAAGTGCACCGGTTGAAAATGCCCAGCATGATCCGCAAGATCCTTGCTCTTTGACTGATGTGACCTTCCCTAACGTTCTATAATCGACTGGAGGGGAACCCACAGTGCTCAGTCTTAAGACTCGAGGCCTAATTTCTGGTTTATAGGTGGAGTTCGCAGGGTTATAATTGCATAATCCTAAATAAAATTATAAATTACTTTTTCTGTCTTCTTGTGTCATTGAGCTGTACTTGCTGATTTTCATTTTATAGCTATCGCTTGAGTTTTAATTTTGTTGTTTGATCATTTCCAGAGATTACTCAAACGCTCTCTTTTTCTCCTCCTCGCCTCCCATTGGATTAAAGTTTAGTGCCTGGAATTGTCTTTTATAGAGGCCGTAGTCATAACTGGGATCAACTTAGAGAGACTCTACTTCTTGGAGTTCAGCTTCCGTGAGTGCAAGCAGCATTATCAAGCAGATAAAGCTCGACATAGTGTTGGGTTTGTTCTTCATAAATTCTTCTTTACTTTATTTATTCCAAATTAGTTTATAATTTTCCATGCAGTATTTTAATTTATAGTCTTCATGGAAGAATTTTCATACTTTTTCAACTAGAATGTAACCCTTCAATAAATATTGCATAGGCTTGTCAACATGATACTTATATTTAATTTCATCTCATATATTACAATTTATGTTGATTTGATGTAGGTTGATTTTTTACTGTGGAAGAATATCATTAGTAATTCTGCTCAGTATATAGTTCGAGTAATGTGATAGAATGATACTTTAGAATGGCAATGAATCGATAAATAATCATAAAAAATATGGAATTATGTTTCGATAGTGAGTGCTATCCTTGCTTTTTTCATCAGCTTGATAAACCTCGAAAGAATATTCGGCATTTTCAGCCACTTTCATGAAACTTGCCGAGTTATTGCAGCGATAGCAGTAGTTTGGGGCTGACCAAATAGTCACTAGATTCTTTTTCGAAAACCATTCATAGTAGCCCTATTGGGCAAGCTGATGGGCTCGAGCAATTAGTTTGAGGCCATTGTGCTGGTTAAACTCACTCACGACCTTATGTCCGAACAGCCAACCAGCTCCCCGACTGCCTTGAGTCCACGTCTCAATTTCCTAGGGATCCGACCACATCAAGTCAGCAAATGGGCCTATTTTTAATGGCATAGAAACCTTAAGTTGGAATTTCGATGACTCTATGGATTTATCGAATTTGATCAAGAGCATGGATATCAGGGGACAGGCCTCCATGGACGCAGAATATTTAATCTATTTTAGGTGTTGATACTGTTGATGAGGGCAGCGAGTGGGAGGTAGTCGAAAGTGTCATTGAAGATCTTCCAGACATTGGTGTTGCCATACTTCCGGTTTATCTCTTCATGGAAGCCATAAGTGCACGATATTTGCCTATCCTCTGAGATAGTCGTACCTTGATTCGTGGTTGCCTCGTGTCAAGTAAATTCTCTCAGGGTGCATAACTTTCAGACAAAACAAATACAAAATGGTTTCGAGAGAATTATAGCCCCTGTCGACAAAATCTCCAATGAACAGATACTTTTCAGCCGGAAGTTCCCCACCTTCATAATCTATGAATAACTTAATGAAAAGAGCTTGAGGACATCATAAAATTGGCCATGAACATCTCCCACCACATTGATCGGGGCGGATAAAGCGAGTAGATTGGATTAATCAACCAAAATCTCTTGCACTTTTTTACAGATCTTCTTCACTAAGTGCTCTTCGATTGGCTTCTCCTCCTTTATTCTCTCGATTATGCTCTTGTAATCCATTTGAATAATATGTAATAATGTGTACTATCTGTTTAATTTGTGTTTCATTATGTTGTAATGTGTGTTACATGCCTATTATGGTTAATGTAATGCACTGTAATGTGTAATATATGCAATCCAGCGAATGCTGATGTTAAAATAGCAGTAACTATCGATTTGATTAATTATGGCCAACTATATGATATAATTATATTTCACTTTAATTCTTAAATGAAATCTCCTCATAATATCCCTAAAACTAAGTAAGCCTTGCCTTGCAGGGGCATAAGCGCAAATACTGATATGTGGCTAGATAGTAAAGCAGAAAGAGACACGTCCTTATGGGGGTGTCCGAAGCAGTGCTGGATTATAGAGAATAAAATGTACGACTTAACCCAGTTTGCATCTTTGCACCCTGGAGGAAAGCACTGGATCCAGTATACAAAAGGGCATGAAATTACATAGCATTTTAGAGTCCATCACTTGAACACAGAGAAAGCTAGAAAATAACTCGAAAAGTACTATATCGGGGAGTGCCCAATAAAAAACTAACCTAGGTTCGATTTTGATCAATCTGGATTATTCGAAACCTTAAGGAAGAGAATCCTTGAGAAATACTCAGTAAGCGAACTCCAAAATAGTGAAGTAACAGCCAAGCGATGCCTGATGATAATAGCTTTTTGGTTTTGCCTCATAACCTTAACTGGGCTGGCATAGTCCTACTTGCTTGCTGTGATTTGCGGTTTGGTGATGGTCTACTTCTATGGGATTGGCCATATTTTTATCCACAAGAAGGACAACTGGCTGAAAAACGTGTACTTGCTGATCGGGTTCACTGCGAGAGAGCAGACAATCATGCATTGCATCAGCCACCATGTCTATACGAACACTCTGATCGACTACGAATATGCTGGGTTCGAGCCGATTGTCTATTTTGGCCGGAGCATGCCTAAGAATCATTATCTTTCTTGGTTATTCACTGAAATTCTTTATGTTATCGTGGCATTCGCGAATTTTGTCACTAAAACGATGGTTGTTCCCCTTCTCACAAAAAAAATACCAGATTTTCGGTACTTACTGACTCTCTCAGAGTTGTTATATCTCTATATGCTTACAGGGAACCTCTCCTTAAGCATCAAACTATTTACTATCATGCTGTTTGCTTATGGCTTTGCATTTGGGAAAACGGTTATCTGCCCGCACCGACAGCCAAAACTTTGGAGCGAAGGCTCTGCTTAAATTAGGGATTATGTGCTGCATCAGTTAGCCACAACTTACGATATTGTGGGAGAAAATGGCCACAAAGGTGGCATGCAATCATTGCTCGGGTATGTGGGTTTTGATATTCATGCGCTTCATCACATATTCCCAACCATCGATCATAAAATGCTGCCCGAAGTCAATAAAATTTTTATGAGCCTATTAGCCGAGAGAGGGATCAAGAGGTTCGAAAATTAGGGTTTGAAGCAGTGCAACCGAAATTTATCGAAGCTCTTCTTGAATAGGTAGCCCTTCGAAGAAAACAATATACTCTCCTGATTTGTCAGCAGCCACTTTGAGCCTAGCCGAATGGAAGAAGATTGATGGAGTTCATATTTTATGTAATTGCTGAGCATATTATAATTTTCACAGGGATGTGCACAATCATACAGCGATAAGCTTCTTGAGGAATTCGAGCTTGCCCTTCTTGATATCTGCTCTAGTTTCGGTTTTTCTAGTGGCTAATACTTTTCTTCGCTCTCCTGCTCGAGACTTCTTAATTTTTCTTTTCAATTATTTTTCGGGCTTTCTCTTTGGGTTTCTCTTGGGGAGAACTCCTGCTCTTCGGAGCCTGTAGTTGGGCTCAAATTTAATAATAGACTGTTGGCTGTCGTAAGACAAGCAGTATCCAACCGACCTGTTTCCGCCGAAAGCAGTCCTGAACCCGAACAAAACGAGATTTTTGGCATCCCATTTGAATTTAGTTGCAATCAACTGCTTCAATTCTTCTTGGGAAACATTGGGCTTTCCTTCGTGGAAAACTTCGAGAACCAACTATTTTCTTGAAAGGAGTTTGTTAACTCTTAATTTTCTCGCCCTGATGGTGATGGTCATAATTAAATGATTTAATTATTTATTATTATTTAATCCCAATCAATATTTAATATATGTTACATTGCATTCCTAGCCTTATGCAATCTAACTCTATCAATGTTGTCTGGGGTTGGGGTTGGGGTTGGGGTTGGGGTTGGGGTTGGGGTTGGGGTTGGGGTTGGG
>NW_028282710.1:0-20043 GCF_059751285.1 Brachycentrus maculatus
TCCCAACCCCAACCCCAACCCCAACCCCAACCCCAACCCCAACCCCAACCCCAACCCCAACCCCAACCCCAACCCCAACCCCTATGGACATCGAATAATAATAACGTACTTAAATAGGTTTAATTAATGCGAGTCATATATGATGGAAAGTATTGATACAATCAATGTGAATGTTTCAATATTAAAAATGTGAACTTCAACAAATCAGATATCGGCGAAAAGAATGTTGTAGGTTCTTTTGTTCCAGTGGTCGTCTTCACCGTCGTAGTAGGCACCGGGGCCAGGAATATCTTTCTTCTGCTACTTCAGTCGAGGCTCGCCATTTTTAAAGGCTGCGGAAGGTTTTAGTTGTTTTCTCTTCTTCTCCTCACGGTATTTCTCTTGGATTTCCTTGATGATGTCATCGTCGTCGAATTAGTCTTCTTTCTTTGGAGCATTTCTAAATCTGCGCTCTCCCACTCCGAATCCAGGCTTCTTAATGATAAGATCTGGGTCATCCTCTTCTTCCTTTATTACTCTCGTCGCGATATCGTTTTGATTTGTGTTATATACTCCAGGGGCCGGAATAGGGTTCATATTTTACATGCCTTTGCGATTAGTCGCAGATTTGAAAACAGACAATGAATCCTTTTACTGTTGATAGGGTTGAGGGTCGTATTAGCCTGGTCCTGGAAGTTCTTCATCTTCAGGCTCCTTAGATCTAACTTCGGTCGAACCAAACTGGCCACGATATCCTCTTTGAATTTTATAAATAAGCTTATCTTCCATAGTGTTACGTGGCTCATAAGCCCCGGGCCCTGGCTATTCAATCTTTTTCGCATTCACGAGCTCTGGAAATCTTGGTGCATTCTTTTATGGAACCTTTTCTTTGTTGAGTCTAATTTTCTGCTGATTGTATTTGGGGTGATATGAGCCTGGGCCAACTTCCTGATTTTAAACTTGTTTGGGGTTCGCAAATCTCTTGGTGCCGACTCCGAAACACGGAACAGCCGCTCGAAGGGGCTTATTGAACTTCTTGACTTCTGAGATCTACAAGTATGCGCCAGGACCCGGAGTTGTCTAGTCAATATACTCATATTCATCTTCCGATGAGTCGTCATCGATTTTGGTCGAGAGGGGTGCCTTCTCGGAGAATACCCGGCTCTCCATTGAGCTTTTCACTGAACTGTTATCTTCCATAATCCTTTGTTAATTCTTTTTGGCTTGCTAGTTTATGACGAGGCCTTTCCTTTGATCCATGGATCGGAGGGTCTTGCTCGCAAAGCCAACAGATGGCTTATAAGTATACAGAGAATGAACACTCTTGATGTCGTATGAGCCGGGCCCAACATTGGTGTTCGTCTTGGTCTCTTCCAGTCTCTTTTATTTGGCCTGAGACCAGCATGAAGATCCTCTCTTTCTTTATTTCATTGTGGCATTGTAGTGCCCAGGCCCAACTGTATCAGTTTTTTCTCCCTTGTAGACTTCGATTGGCGGCTCATTCAGTTCCAGCTAGTTATCTAAGATTAACAAAGGCTTTACTTTCGTTTTCATTGTAGCCATAAGCATGCAGGTTCGAAGGGATGGAAGGGATGGACTGGTATTTATTGATGTTTATGAGATGTTCAATAATCCTAGGCTTGTTGCTGGTGGTTGTATCGGTGTTCGTGCTCACAGCTTTGGGCCTGCCTATCACGCCTTTGATTGGGTTGTACTCGCCAGGCCCTGGCACAATGTTTTATTCCCTGATGGAAGTGAAGCGTTGGGTTCCCGATTTAAAAACGGGCGTGGGCCTCGAGATTTATAAGATCTTGATGTCTTCAGTCTCGCTCGAAACCACAATCTTCTCCCCGTTCTGGTTATCGCTAATGTTATAAGTGCCAGGCCCAGGCAAGTTCGCCTCGCGATGGTTTACGAATTACTTGGTGCGAGTTTCCATTGACCCAAACGGCACGTATGCTTTAGGTATTTTATTTTATACTTGTATCTCATGTTCGTAGGTTCCTGGACCCACTTGATATTTGGACTTCCCCAGATCTGTCTTCCTCTCTGCTCTGCAAACGAATGCCATTATTATGGTAATTTTATTATGAAACTAACAGAGTAATCAATAAATTTACTGTTTCTGTCACAAATGAATGACAGGCAATTCACACTTATTTATGGGTTCTAATATTTATTGGTCGACCATCAATACGCACTTTATCTGCGCTATTTAATTATGCACTGCATCCATCGAACTTACTTTCGAGTAGTAGGATTTTAGTTAATTCTATTCGACATCAATATATGTGTATATGTGTATGTCTCTTCAAATTCAAAAACATTAAGGACATCCCAAAATACATGTCTTCAACAGAATCTCATACAAATCATTGCTGTTCTAATTTCGAATCGTTTTTGGGACATTTTTTAGTGAGAAGATGTGCCGCGAGGAACAGGAACAGCATTAATGCAATAACTATGTAGCCTGAATTCAGGTTGGCGCCCGTTGCATTTGGAGGCTGGCTTGTGACATCTGAGCTGAAGGCCGAAATCTGATTGGGAATTGCACTGAGCCTACCCAAAACATTCCTAGCATACACACAGTAATCATCTTCGCTCATATTTTTTATTTATTATCGGCGATATAAATTGCAGATCTATAAATATCTATATTATGCATACTTACCATCTGTACATACTCCTTATGTTATGGAACTGTTGCAATAGTTATTGCCAATTATTGGCAGTTTTTGCACTCAGACAATAGACAAATATGGAGATGCTGCTTGATTATTGTCAATTTCTTTGATTTTTACGATTTTTCAAATCTATATGATATACTCAAGATAGGCTCAGCATATATGTCGCTTTGAATACAGACTCAAATATTGAATATGAGCCAAACATCGAGAACTACAGTCCATGAATAGCGATAATGAATACATACAAAGTGAAGAACAAACGAAAGAGTATGAAATATCAGATCATTCTATGAGTAGTTCTGTCATCTATTTAATGAGATTGAAATTGAAAGATGCGATGAATCCTTCGAGGTTTAATTGACTTTATTGCTCGTAGTTGTAAATTATGCTCTCATAATTGGGTTTGAACAAGATGCCTCCCATCGCCTTAATTATTGCTTATCCAGCGCAACTGTCCCAGGTCGAAGTTGGTGATTCCAAGAACATCACAAGATCTACTTCACCCTTTATTAGCTTATACAGCTTATTCCCACTACCTCCACAGAGCTACTTTGTGAGCTTCATTCGCTATATGATAAACTTCTCGGATTGGCTGCTCCTTCGGCTGCTGATTGCCACTTTCTTACCTCCCTCATGGATTTATGAGTTATGGCTCTTCCACTCTGAGTCGCCCACAGTCGTAGAGTGAGGAAAGCATTAAAGTGCGATTTGATTTTGGAAAATCGATCCCCCTATCAATATTTTCGGGGAGTAATGAGCTTTCTCGTCTATTTACTCAAAAGGTTGGCCAATAATGCCAAGGATTGTCCTGCCTTAATGCACCACTCCAACTAGGATCGTACATTCCCACTTTCTCTCCGAGATATAGCTCCTCGTGCCATCGAGGGGATCAATAAATATAGTGAGTTCTTCTGCTTTCAAATATTAAGTGCTATATTTTAAGTATTAATTGGGAATAACGAGGTGAGTAGATAGAAACAAAGGCAAATAGTCAGCCTGCACCATCGAGTCATCAATCATCTCTTCCCCCACAATCTTCATGTCTGGGAACTACAAATCGAGAGATTATGTGATATGCTTTTGGACAGTATGGTCGACCTAACCATAAATAAACATTTACCTGTGTGACTGGATCATCGCCAACTTTAAACTTGGTTTAACAATTTTAGGCCTTATTGACAATTTAGCAACCTTGGTAGACCAAATTGACTAGAAAGTTCGCGAGCTCTGGAAGTTTTATTTTGCTCATTTCTTCCTATTAGTAATTATTATGAAAACCGATAGCTACATTCTATATCTAGTTTGGGAAATCTGGCAGAAATAGCAGTTTCGAATCTGGGGAGGGCGATGGCGTGCTCTTATATTAAGTTTGAGGCATATATACATGGGATTTTCACTTTCTTGTTTTTGCGAAGAAGTGCCCCTATTTCTAATATGCAATGACTGTCATACTGTCATAATTACATGCACTTCGGATATGCTCTTTAAATATATATATATTTGATCACTTTTTAAGTAACTTCTCAGCTACTATCGTATAGATTGCGATTATTTTTGTCTTCTTCCCTTTTTTGACTTCATTTTCAAATACTTTTATTTTGAATATGAGTGGAAACTGCTTCCAATATATATATTTTTCTGTTTTATTATATAAACAATCAATCATCAATCGTCACTCAATCTGAACATGCAGCCAATAACAACAATACCGATCAATTATTCCCTTTACTCTCCTTTCTTCATCCTTTATTTAACATACAAAAATAAACCCTGAAAATTGAAGATGTGAGCATGCTGCAATGTTCCTAACAATGTCTGAATAAAACTGTTTATAAAGATATTGCTTATTTTACACTCGATAAGTGAATTAGATTGCTTTACTTGGTAACGAGATTATTATAAATAAGATTGTCTTGTATTTATTGCAGTTTATAAAACAGAAGGGATGTCGATAATGATAACTTGACATTTTCTGATGTGGTGCAATGACGTAATATAGTATAAAGTGTTGTAAATGGCATAAAATCATATCTTACAAGCTCGAGAATGCAGGATCAGGAGGACACTTTAAACCTTTATAATTAGGCCTATGAGGCAGCCACAAATGAAAATACCAGAGAGTCATACTGGAAGGGCCATGCCTCAGAAGTAGAATGGTTCCGGTTCCCTCAAACTATTTTAGACAGCTCCAATCCCCCTTTTTACAGATGGTTCCCAGACGGAGAAATTAACATTGTCCACAATTTGATTGATCGCCATTTAACTGACTCTGCCCATTAAAGAGCCCTCATTTGGGTCTCCAACATGACCCAGCAGCACCAGCTCTGGACTTTTCGGCAAATCTATGAGAATACATGCAAAATGGCACTACTCCTCCAAGAGCATAAACTGCAAAAAGGAGACAGGGTCCTCATTTACATGCCAATGATCCCCGAAGCCTTGTTTGCTGCCTGGGCTGTGGCCCGACTCGGAGCCATTCATTCAATTGTGTTTGGGGGATTCGCGGCGAAATAGTTGAGTGGGAGAATTGAAGACTGCAAGCCAAAGATTATTATAGCTGCGAGTGTCGGCATCGAACCGCATAAAATGGTCAACTATGTTGAGATACTTGAAGAAGCCATTTCCAAATCTGGCGAAAATCCGACAGTGCTTATCTACCAGCGACCCAATCGATAAAAAAAATGTCCTCCCGAGTGGATAAGCTTCGATATTGAAAAGCAACCCTTTAAGGATGTTCCATGCGAGCACATGAAAGCCTCAGACCCTCTTTACATTCTCTATACGTCAGGAACGACAGGGTCTCCGAAGGGAGTGCTCAGAGATCAGGGAGGAACAACAGTAGCGCTAAACTGGACAATGGATAAGATTATGGGTATAAACAAAGGGGACACATACTTTGCTGCGAGCGACATCGGCTGGGTGGTCGGGCATAGCTTCACAATATATGGGCCTTTAATTCGAGGTGCAGCAACCGTCCTTTACGAAGGGAAACCAATGATGCCCCACCCAGGAGCCCTCTGGGAAATAATATAGAAATATAAGGTAAATGGACTATACACGAGTCCAACTGGGCTACGAGCAATCAGGAAGTAGGATAACGAAGGAGATTACGTCGAGAAGTATGACATCAGCAGCCTTCGGGGAGTGTCGATGGCAGGGGAGAGATGCGACATCCTGACCTACGAATGGATTCAAAAGAAGTTAAAAGTCATGATCAATGACAACTACTGGCAGACTGAAACCGGCTGGATTATTTCGTGCAATTATCAGAACCTCCACAGATTCAAATCGAAGCCTGGAAGTGCCACAAAGCCGAGTCCAGGATTCAAGGTCTAAATCCTAAATCATGACAATGAAGTCCTCCCCAAAAACTCATTAGGGAAGGTCTGTATCAAGTTACCGATGCCCCCCTCATTTATGCTCACTCTCTACAACAATAACTAAGCCTTTATGGCCAAATATTTGGAGGAAGCCCCAGGGTACTACACCACTGGAGATGCAGGCTACTTCGATGACGATGGCTATCTCAATGTGATGACAAGACTCGACGATATCATAAACACAGCCGGCCATAGGCTCTCGACTGCGAGCATGGAAGAGGAAATCATGGGCCATCCTTCGATTTCTGAGGCCGCAGTTGTGGCCAAGATCGATTAGATCAAGGGCGAAGTACCCATCGGGTTTGTTGTATTAAAAAACGGGAAATCCAGATAAAGCATCGAGAAATAAATTGTCCTTCGGATTCGTGAGACTATCGGCCCTGTTGCTGCCTTCCAGCATGTGTTGGTCGTGGAGAAGTTGCCGAAAACCCGCAGTGGCAAGATCCTGAGAAACATCCTTCGCAAGATAGCTTAAGGCGAAGAATACCGCTTTCCTGCAACAATCTAAGACGCGGAAGTGCTGCCCAAAATATCCGCAATTGTGAAGGCCTACGGATATGGATTAGGGGAGAAGAAGAAGCTCATGTACCGAGGAGATCTGGATGTTGGCTTAAAGGAACTTGAAGAGGCCGAGGAGGTTGAGGACAAACTCGAGAAAAAACTCAAAGCGGACTGATTCTGATTATGTAAACAAATGAACCTTATTTATCGATTTCCATGAGTATGTAATATAAGTATGGCACTGATCAAATTTATTCAGAATGAAGACAATCAATATAGGGCAGCACAGTAAAAGTCCGGGCAATGATCGAGTCAGCAATGCTCGATCGGCTCTGTCGCTTCACTTCCAGGTATTCGATGTTCTCCAGGAAGTATGATAGCAGCGGGTCATCACTCTCCGACCACTTATAGTTCTTCTCGAGGAGCATTTTTAAATTCTCCTCGATTTATACTCTGAAGCTGGGCTCGAAGTCCTGCCAATTCACCCACGTCGCATCTTCGTATGACAGCACCCGGACATTCCCATCAGCCTCCTTCAGTATCTTCGGCAGGTTGAAGTTCGAATACACGCTCGAGATATAGTGCAGGTTTCTGGTGAGCGCATCAGCTGGGCTCCCATTGGTCTTAGTATCCAATGAGCAATCGAGTTGGTTTTCGAGAAGAGCAGAAAGGATGAATTCTAGCGAAAAAAAGTAGCTGAGATCCTCTGAATGTAATTCTTGTCCTGGGGGACATTATGGCCCTATTAGATGCACTTCGTAGTGGACTTTAGGAGAGAGTCGCGATTCAATGGTTTGGAGGAGCTCCGCCAAAAATTATTCAGAGAAATCAGCTTCGATCAGAACATAGGAAAACCTCTCGCATTCGAACAAATCCGATCTCTACATGAACTCTGTAAGACCAGAGATATTGATTTTAAGATGATTTAACAATGTCGAGGCCACACCCTTTCCGAGTCTGCAGATCTGTACCTAAAAATTAGATAGTTTGGAAGATAGTTGATTCAAGACTTAGGCCTTACTCGACTCGGACAAGCCAAAGAGCCAATAGAACAGAATAGTGGGATTTATGGGGTCGAATCTCAGATCCTCCTCCGAAATAGATAAAACTTACTTCTATACTTTCTCTGCATTTGTTCCAACAGCAATCCTATCGAACTTCCTTTCGATTTCTCGCATGTTAATAGATTCGATCAAGCAATACTTAATGAGTTTAATTCCGAATGAGAAACTGATCTAGCTGTTTTTGAACTTCAGTTCCGCATACTGTTTGAACAAGCACTGATAGTAGGAAGCAGGATATCTCAATCTGCCCTTTTGCGCAATTCTACAGATTTACTCCTCAAACTTTTCCTCATCCTCAAAGAAGAATTCGATCGCGTTGTAAACGATCAGCTCGCGACAGTAGGCGAGGATTATTTGCTGGTTGCTGATTATAATTTAGAGGTGTTGAATGTCTTAGCCTCTTTGTTTCCAGACACTGCTGATCAATGCCAACAGTTTGTATTTAAGTTATAAGCGGCTTTCAAAAGCAAATGTGAAGCCATTGTCAGCCAAGGCATTCAATATTTTGGATTTGATGACCTGGTCGAGAGAGTTAATTGAAAAATGTTTCCAAATGTAAGCTGTCAGAGCCTCAATCGAGTTTTAATTCCTGTTTTCCTGGTACATCCCAAAGTGCAACTCCTGCATCTCCATCGACTCCAAAATTGGCATCTGCAAATTTGCCACCAATTGAGGTGTGCCTTCTTCTGCAATGACTATGGCTCGGTTATTGTTGTGTTTGTACATTCCCCACCAGTTTCTCATGCGGAAAAAGTTGCATCGAAAGGGTGAGCAGATTATTTATGGCAGGCTACCCTCAAGGATTATTTATTACGGGAGTTTGTTGGACGAGTTTGAGCATTAGAATATTCTAGGAAAAGCCATTGATTAAACTGATTGAATTTGGTTGTGCTTTATGTTTTAGGTATCTGACCCGAGAAGTGAGACTTATAACGATTAGTGAGAGACAGTTAGAGATAATTTTTGTGCTAACAAAGCCGTATGGGAATTGTGTGATCGACTGATTTCATATTTTAGAGAGCTCTCTGTATCAACGAGTAGCCAATTCTCGGATTAAAGATTCATTATATTATCGCGAACACAAATATGGATTTTATGATAGAGATATATACAACAGATTCATAATGCCATTGTTAGAATATTTAGGAAGTTATTCTAAAAATTCTACGAATTGTTTGTAGCATAATTCTGAACTTTGCTGACTAATAATTATATTTGTCTGCTTTTAGTATGATAAATTCCCATATTTATCTCTGTCGGCCATCCTTTGCACCATTTTTAGCACAAATATATATTACATTAAAGTATTCTTGCTCTTTCTATTTTACTGTCGTTGAATGTACGTCTGCAATGTTGAAAGCTCTTTTATAGAATATAGATCAAGCCCTCATTTCATATTATTGAATTTATATTTATTATTGACTACGATTTATGTTCTTTGTATTTCCCCTTCTATGATTGTTCGGGTAAAGTACCTGAGGAACTTCGGACGAAAGAGAAGATATAGCTCATCAATCTTAATGACAATAACAGCAACAATTGCAGCATATTTGAAGTCAATTACCTATTAGAGAATGAGAATGATTATGAAATGAGGACAGAGTAAATTGGACCAATAATATAATATAATCTATCTATCAATCATGATATATATAATAGTGAGAATTCCTATTATGAAACCTAAAAAAATAGGCTATGCATACATAAATATAAAATCAATAAAATAAATATATGTGTCACAGTAAATAAAATATGGATTGCCAGAATTAAGTCTGAACAGAAGAAAGCTTTTCGTTCGAGCAGATGATTATTTATTTGGGCCAGGAGAGTGGAGGTTGATAACTTGGGGTTTTAGTTTGTCGGAACTTCTGAATTTTTATTTTATTTAAATCACTGAATTCTAATAATAATCTAATCATGAGGCTACGATCTCCGGCTTAAAATCTCCATAAAAGGCTCTTTTAAGAGCTCAGAGACCAAATTAATGCAAAAGCCAATGCTGATGCCATATTTAAAGAGGCCTCCGATATTTTCATGGTCAAACCCTTCAAAATTTTAAAGATTAACTGCTAGGAGGCGACTGTTTGCTTCCAACGGCAACTCGATAAGTACGCGTTCTTCTAACAGCAGGTACCATTGCAATCTAATCGAGCCCCTATCTGAAGAGTGGCACAAAAATTAACGAAAACTCTTCTTAGAGATTTTGGTGTGGTATTGTAGCCTTTACAAGAGGGCAGTCGATTAGATGGTAAATCATTCCAATATTCAGAGTATGGATGAGTGGAAGAACCTGAGCGCCTTATTCTTTAACAAAAATCCCCTGCTGTTGAAATTCCAAGGAATCAACTTCATGAAGTCTACAGCCAAATATAATTGGACTTCCGAAGACGACGAAATGCTCTGCCAAGTTATCGAGTATTTTAATGCTTATTTAGAACAACTGGAGAAGGTAATTGGAATTAAATTTCAAAAATTATATTTTTTAAGTCAGACTCAGATAAATTTATCACCCCTCGCCACTGCCGGTAGCGATGGCTAAACCACCTGAGCGAAAGGATCAAGAGGGAAAAGTTTGCAATCACTGAGGATATCGTCATTCTGAGGCATGTTCTCCACAAAAATAAAAGATGGTGTGAAATTGTCAAGGAGCTCAATAACACCAGAACCGAGCATATGGTCAAAAACAGGTATACATGCTTACTCCAGGAGTGCTCGAATAAAAGCAATGAAGGGGAAAGTCGGTTCATTGCTGAGCTGCTGTAAAGATTGAGCAAATTCAAATAAATTACTGAAATTCATCATACAAAATCATTATAGGCAGATCATCAAAACCCAAAATGTCAGAAAATGCAGTCAGGGCTATTCAAATTGGAAGCTAAGCATAAAAAGGGCATCAATGAACCCGATGTTCTCCCCGAAACCTCAAAAAAACCACAATCTTTTCGAAAATTCACATCCTAGATTATAGAGGCTGACTCGCACTTCCAATCACAGCAGCCTTATTTTTTTATCAACTTCCCACAGATCGATCAAAGCATGCAATATTTTAACACTCCCGCGTCACCCTTAGGCTTTTTCTGCTACGGCAATGTAGTGCTGCCATCATAAAATTAAATAAGCCAGTATCATACATACCAACCTTATTCAATCGTGATGGCGAGCTTAGCTCATCCTGCTCAACTCAGCCAAAGTGGTCCAGACGGCGGACAGGGTCCTGCATGATTCTATTTATACACAAATAAAATAATAGTAATATAATCGGCGGCTGCTCAGTGTATTAAGATGTGAGTCAGTGATGCGAAATTTTGAATGCATCAGGCTTTGAATATATTTCGAACATGTGCTCTCGTTCTCTGCCCAAGACTAGCAGGTTGTTGCTCTGATCTATTGAGAATAAAGCGACGCCTGATTGTCCTTTGAAGTTCCCAAGGGATTGGCCGGAAGGAGTGAACCAAGTCATATATCCACCATTGTCTCCCACTGCGATATTGCCATTCCGCATCACCTGCATGTGATTCGGCTCAAAGTCCAGGTAGAACTTGTTGACAGCTCCCCTTTTGCGTAGCTCATTTTCAATGATGATGTTGTCCTTTCCGAGGGAGAAATACGTATTCCCTTCGGGATGGAACATTACTTTGGAGACAATGCTCTTGTGCATGCTGGTTTCGTGGATGAGTTCCTCGGAATGCGGGTCCCACAGTTTGACAGTATCACTCAAATGAATAGAGCTGCTCACGACCAGACTCTTGTATGGATGCCAATCAACTGAACCCACCCCATAAATGTGTTTATCAAATGTCTTCAAAATGGGAATTTTTTTATTCTTCTTTTCTTTTTCGATGTCACAAACAATACATTTTTTATCAGCCAACCCACACACAATTTTGGTCTGGGCGGGGGCAAGACTAACATCCAGGATGCCGTCGATGTCGGTTTATATTCTCTTTTCGTCGATGTCGTTGATGTTGAGGGCCTTGAACAAATCGATAAATGAGAACATTCCTTTGCGGTCTGCGATGAGGATATGGCGACCATCTTCGAAGCACTGAATGCCTCCAACTCCGCCATTGAGCTTATTGTAGAAAAAGTCTTTGACCTTAGGCTCGCTGGCATCAATAAAATTAATGTCCCCCCTCTCCGCCTGCTTATCATAGCCAAGGATGATGGTCTTGCTATCTTTGAGGAAGTGCATTTGGACTAGTTTTTCGTTGGGTTTCTTCTTCTTGTGCTGGAGACTATCGATGTGGTTATTAATAAGCTGATTGTCTTTGGCCTTGTATTTGCCATAGAGCTGTTGGTGCTTCGTGTGTGAAAGATAGAGCCCAGCATAGAGGCATCTTACTTTCTGCTATCTCTTGTTATCCAAATTGTTTTACTCCGATTCCTGCATCTATGAATCTATGTGGGAATCTATATGTATGCAAATTGAATGGGCAAATAAATCGATCGCAACTATAATACTGCTGTATGTATGGATAAGCTATTGGGATGTAACTTTGATTAAGAAGTTGGGTGATCATTTATGATTAATCATTTAAGCTTGAGGATAAACTCATCTAAATGCAGGAAGTCGTTTTCAATGAGGGTTTCCACTTCTTCCATATCGAACTTCATCTTGCATTGATTGCTCCGGATCAAGTACGAAGAGAGTAACAAAGCCTTAGTTTTTAGTAGTTACAAATCGTCAATTTTATCTTACTTTATGATCAAATGGCCTTCAGTGGACAGCTCCCCCACTTTGCTGTCTTTGTAGGGCCGAACTTCAGATGGCAAATACTTAGCAATAAGGGGCTTCACTTTGGGGTTGATCTCCTCTGCTGTGTCGAGTGTAGAGAGCGAGAACTTCAAGCCGAGCTGATCATAAAAGAATATCCATTGATGCGGGTTGAATTAGTTCAGCTACATTATAGAAACCATCTCGATCAGCTTGAGAGCAGCCCATAGCAAGTTCAGATTGTTCTTCTCCTTTAAGGATTAGTTCTATTTCCGGAAGATGTTTGTGAGCAGAAACATGATAAGCTGCCACAAGTTTGCCAGGAGTTTGGTCAGGCGGTCCGGGCTGGTCCTTAGAATCAGGATGCGAATGCAGAAAAATATGAGAATGAGGACAGGCTGTGGGGCCTATGCATTCTTAATCACATCGATTATCTTCTCGATGAGCAGATGGGCTTTGTCATTGTATTTATCCTTCTTGCCAGCGTAGAGGATGAAGCAGATCCTCTCGAAAGATTTGATTTTCTTTTTGGTTTCAGTGGTGTAGCTGCTGAAGATGGAGCTCACCAGCGACACCTTCTCCAAGTACTACGTGAAAATGTCATGGTCTTTGTTGCTGTCGATGATCTTGTCGATGATGCGAACCCAGCAGTGCAGTGTCTTGCTCGAGCAAATGAAGAAATCATCTTTGTTGAATATTTATAGGATCTCATACTTCATTTACTTTGGGAAGGAACTTCTTTTGTCCATCAGTGTCATGATCATCTCGCTTGCGCACTCGACGAATATACTGTTCTATGCTTTATCCTCGACTACAGATAGAATGAGGCCGAACAGTTATCTAGCCTTTTTCACCAGAAAGGCCTCGTTGTCGCCGTAGAGAGTCTGCAAAAAATTGAAACCAACTCTTTTCAGGATCAGAAAGGCGTACACTCGGCAGTAAGTGATTATCTTCTCTGGGTTCAGCTTGTCGAAAAACATGTAAAACACTTTAGCCTCTTAAATTTTGCCAATTTCGGAACTATAGATTTCGAACACTGAAGTCGGAAGTGGCACAAAGCTATGTAAGCCGAATTACTTATCGGCGCCAAGGAATAGCTTTGTCTTACCATTGCAAATCATCACAACCTCATGGAATATGGTGCTGAGGTAGAGGATTTCCTTTTTGATTCTCTCCTCTCTAATGATTTCTTTAGGGTTGTTCTTTTGGACAAACAAATCAATGAGCTCAACCAGCGCAAAAATAGTCATGATGTTGTGTGAGAACTCGAATAGCTTGAGGAACTTGAGGAAGTTGCCCCAGATGTTGAGCTGGTTGTGGATTGTGGGGATGAGTTTTCTTTGGAAGCTGTAGTGCGTGTAGAACTGGCAGAAGTGGAGCATCTCCTGCTCGAGGGATCTCTCGAAGATCAAGTTATTGCTGGACTTCTTCTTCTTGGGTGTTTCATGGTGTATGGTTTCAGACATGATCTGGTAGAAATGCTCGAGGGAGATGGCCGACAGGTTCAGTATTTAGATTATTTTCATTTTCTGTTACACTGTGTGCGCTGACACCCAGTTCTTTATCATCCCGTTCATTATCTACTTTGGGTATTTTGTGATCAACACTCGGACCAGGTCTACGATGAAAGTCTCCACGCTCTGCTCGCTTTCCTACCTCCCAAACAGCGACTCGAGTTGCCGATTGAACTACTTAAACTCGTTCTTGTTATATTCGGACAGGCCCTCTTGCGATATTTTGTAAAATGGCATCAAATCCGAAAGAGTCCAGCATGTGGTCATTGTCAACAGCAGGTGCTACAGCTCGTTGGGAATCATCTTTGATATCTCTTCTGCATTTTTTTTGGCCTTGCTCGAAGCTGGATGCTTCTTTTCGATTTTCAGATTCACATAGGAAGTCCATGTGTAGAGATTGAATATGCCAGAGTCGGGCTCATGCTGCTCTCTTTATTTTTCGAATGCCTTGATTGACAAATTGAGGAAATATGACAGTATCTCCTTAATGCCCCCGAATAAGATGAGGATCTCCGAGTTCCGCTTCGATATCTCTATATCTTTATGCTGGGTTGACTATTCTCTTCGGGAATGCACCAGCATGATTTTCGACAAGTAGGTATTCAAAATTTAACTTATGACTTCACTACACTTGCTATGGAACTCCAAGAATAAGCCGATACTCTTATTGATAAACTCAACAAATCTCTCCTTTATGTACGGGAACCCTGTATCAAGTCCTTCCAGAATTGTTCGCATAAAGAATGGAGCTGATACAATTTTCTTGAGCTGTTTCGCTCCGATTTCCCCTGTGTTCTTAAGTTGAGATGCGAAGAACATCGAGTCAATTAGATTGAGTAGCTGAATTTGAAAGATGTGGTCTTCATTGACAATTGCAAAATGGAGGACCATAAATATTTATTCAATGCTCAGACAGATATATTTGAGAGCAGCATAGGGATCGTTTAAGCGATGCAGAATAGTTTCCAGTAGCTCACAGCACACCAACTATAACCCTGGAGATTAGCCCTATAAATTTATGAACTTGCTACCAAGGAAACGGACAACTATTTCAAAAATGGCTCGAATGTAGCAAATCTCGACAATTTTCTATTTGTGCTACTGCTCGATCTTTTCGAGCTATTCGAATTACTTTTTGCCAATGAAGACTTAATAGTACGGGCGTATATGGAGGGTCAGTGGCTTTAAGTTGAAGGCAAAGAATTTATCGCTTGTTGTCTCGATGATGGATTTCATGTAACGCAATCCGTTCATTATCTTTTCGGTTTCAGGGTTGATTGCGAACACGTATTCTCCCTTAATAGTCTTATACCAGAACCCCTTTGGAAGTAGGACTATTTCTAGGAGGGGGTCGATCACTCGGTTGAAAGCAGGAAAGCAGTCATTGATCCAGAGTTTGGTGTTATATTTTACCAGAGGATTCCCATTGTCCAAGAAGTTAAGCATGCGAAATAAACCAGGCTTGCATATTTAAATAAGATGCTGATGTGAAACTATGCCTGGGTATTTGGGACTCAGCTCCCAGAACACATTGTATTTGCTGATCGCAATTTCGATATTTGTATCGAAATCAACCTTGACGATGAGAGAAAAGAAATGGGGGAAGAACTTAATGAGCCTTAAAAGCAAGGGGACTACTCGGAAATGCAGATGGCCCAAGGACATGATCGACCATAATTTCGATATCGCCACATACAAGCAATTTTATCCCTTTTCCTCTGCTCTTTTCAGCAGCTACCCCTTGAGTTCTCCTTCCTTCTCCAGACCCTCTCCAATTGCCTAAATGGCAGTGATGTAGTGCTGAGGGTGTTTCAAGTACAGATTTTTAACAATAATATCAGCCCATTGTGGATCATATATTCCAAATAGCTCATAAAGTTTCATCTGAATTTTACAGACATTTTGAAGTTCCTGCTAATAAATCCCGGATTACAATTTCTCAATCTTTTCGATCAATGTCCGATAAATTTTACAGTCTTCATGCAAATCCTGCAGCCCAGTAATTTAATTTTAGGAGACTGATGCCCTTTACTTGAGGAACTATTTGTAGTCTTCGAGTATTTGGAGTGCTGAGTTGAGGGAACTCCGCATAAATTATTTATTTTTCCATTCTGTTAGCTGATAAGCACGCATGATTGTGTTTAAAATCTTTAGTAGGGTCTTTTGAATTTATGGAGGCCGGAAGATCTTATACACGAGATGGATTGAGAGTTGTACGATATAGTCTGCTTCCTGGTAGTTTGCATCCTCGATTGCCTTCATCAAGTTTTCCTCTAAGCTGCTGGCTATGAGCAAGATTCTGTCTTGAATTTTGTCCAGTATTCTCTGCATGAGCTTGATTGACTCGCTCTTCAGCTCTTCCTTCATGCAGAATGCAATTATTTACTTGGTGATGTTCTTCATCAGGAGGTCAGGCAGCTGTTCATGCTAATTGAAAATATTGAACACAATTTTGAGTGGCTCACTCGAATTGTCTTTTTATAAGTATTTTATCAGGGGAATAGAAATGAATTATAGGTTTTTGCTGTTTATGCTGAACTTGTTCTCAGAGTCAGGCTTCCCAAAAATCCATAGGTTGATCTTACGAGTTACGCCCATATCTCGCTTCGCTAAGAGCCAAATTATGGATGTGGCCAATTTGATCTTGCACTCATGAGAAATTATCTCAGTTTTAAGGGGAATGTATTTGTAAAGGAAGTCAAGAGCAGCCTTCGTCACGATAATACTGTTGTCTTCGATGCAGGCAATTATGGCATTAGTGGTGAGCGTCTCGATATGTGGGCAATACTCTTTGATGTCGAGTTTCTTCGTAGAAAAATTGGTCTTCTCCTTCTCCTCTTCAACTTCTAAGACTGCTTATTTGTGCATCATCGACTGATGAAGTGTTGACTAATCCCAGAAGTTATCTTATTCGTCTTCTTAATCGTTGTCCTCGACTTTCCCCAGCTTTGAGGAGATATACTTGAGGCCTGCAATTCTGCAATTTGGGGAGCGAAGTATGGCAATCCAAATGGATTCAATCATATTTTCATAGCCGAGCAGCTCGGGCTGGTAAAGGATATCGAAGAGGTCGTAAACTTATAAAATTAGGCCCTCATTCATTTCGTTTAAAGAGGGCAATATGGTAATGAATAAGCCTGTCGACAATATTCTTATTTACTTCCCAAACTTCGGTAAGTGCACCCTAAGCATTTCCGTGACCTTTATGCGATTTTTAATATTGGCAGAAGCATAAAAGGAGAATAAGCCCAAGCATAAGTATTCTAAGTTTTAAACTACATTTTTATATTTGCGTACCTCCCAAGAACTTGGCCATGACCAACTAATAGACTTCTAAAATTGACTAATGAACAGCAGGCGGAAGCGAGGGATTCAGAGAGGTGGACAGCTTTTTGAGCAATAAATTCTTATCCAGAATCACACCCTTGTAGTCGGTGAGCATATTTTTCAATTTGGTGATCCAAACAGTGAGCTCAGACCAATCCCTAAGCAAAGAATACCGATCAATATGATTCCCCAGTTGCTTATTTAATTATTTTTACTCCTTTGTGAGAACATGAGAAGAATTTTCCATGAACTTGCAAATGGTCTTATATTTATAAGCCTATTATAATCCCTAAATTCCCAAAATATTAAAATCACAACAATATTTAAGCGTATTTCCAAATCAAAATCCGAGTATAAAGTAGGTATAAATCTGTAAATATATGAAATGCATGGAACTCTAGTTTATATTAAATAATAATAATGAATCAAGCTGAACGAAACAGTTCAGAAGACGATAACGATAGCCTTGAATCTGCAAATCTTGTCGATATACGCAAGAAAATAGAGCTCTCCAATATTCAACTACTCGAGCTAACTTACAATGATGGTACATTATAAGGAAGAGTTTAGAAAAGTTCATTGATTCGATCGACAAATTCAATCAGTGTGGAATCTAGAGGGTGCAGAACGAGGAATTTAAGGAAGCATTGATTTATTTTAATTAAAATGAAAAGATACTAGAGTATGCTGCGAGCTGCGGCAAAACCATCGACCGAGCTGCCATTATTGCAACACTGCATAACCAGGCGTGCGTTCATCAAAAGCTGTGGGATCTAGAGAAATCAGCAAACTACCTCTAGGCCATCATTTATAACATAAATTTCTATCTTGAAGGAATGAACGAAAAGAAAACCGAATTCATCAATCATCGATAAAAATAATTGATTTCTACTGACACTTTGACATCACTTGTTCACAAAATATAAAACTTCGCATTGTACCATCTACAGTTCTGTGCAGTCAACTCACAAATAAGAAAGCATGATATCTCTGTCTAATCTGCTCAGATGGCCATTAAAGCACTGAAAGAAGTCTGCAGTTTGACATCACTACTGATGCCAGCCTCTGATCTCATTATTACTTAATCAAAAAATAAAAACTCAATCCTCAACGAACTCTCACAGTTGGATGAGCATCTGAATGTGAAGAACCATGAGACATATCTTCTAAGAATAAGGACACTCATGAAGGAAAAGAACAATAGGACAACAGAACTCTCAGAGTAATTCAGTTACTTGAAATCATTCTCAATTGGGAAGCTGATGCAATTGGTCCCAATAATGACAGCCGAAATTGAGAAGCGACCGCCTCTTGAAGAATGGATTCGTTATGACAACATTTTGCTCAAAGCACTATATATGGGAGTTTCCTATTTCACAGTAGGCACTTAGTTACGGTTTCTCTCCTCAAAGAATAGCGAGGAAGGCAATTAATACTACCGAAATTCAAAGTAATTCAAAAAATCGGAGATCTACCATCTCTATGCGATACTGATTGTACTTACTTATGTTCCTGTTGACACGATCTTCTTGAATCATTTGATTACCAGCTTCAATAATCACTACTTGCTCGATTTATAAAGGCATTCAGTTAGTATTTTGAATTCTGTTTAAAATATTTATGGCAATCCTGTTTTGAATACTGTGCATGCTGAAGCTGAAGGATTGATCAATGTTCTTCCTGAGCAAAGTGAAATCGAAGCAGAGAATTAGGGAGAAATGCCAAAATAAAGAAACGAGCACATCCAAAACAAAAGTGGTAAACTAAAATAGGAGTAAAGTAGCCACGATAGTGATAAAAGACAGAGAAATGTGAAAGTAAAGACCATAGAAAAGATACTGATTATAAAAAAGAGCGAGAAACTTGTCAGAGAGTAGAAAATCGAACCTGATTTACCCACATCCCGAAACAAATCACAGAAAAGCACGAGATAAGCCAGCAAAAGGCAAAAGCTTAGTAGTATCAACAACACAAAGGAATCAAAAAGATAGTAAAAAAAGTAATAATCTCAAGGCAAGAGAGCCAGCTTTAAGGACATTCGAAATACTGAGCAGCTCCTTAAAAGCAAAAATAAAGAACTAAAAAAGTAATAAAAACCACTCTCAAATGCGACTTCAAACTCAAAGAACAAAAGGATCAAGAATAGCTCAAATAATTCGAATAATTCGAACAAGCTTGGCTCGAAAAGAAAAACAATTTACACTGATAAAAACCGTCTAGACGTAGAGTAGCTGAAGCGAACGATCCATGATTAGGGAAGTCGCAAAAAAAATATTAAAAGTGTAAGCAAATCTAAATCACATTCCGCGCAAAGTTTAGGGAAGTTGGGCCAAAAAATGCAAAGACAAATCGAGTCGACTCAATTAAAAAGCCTAAAAAATGGCAAAAAATCTCCATGCAACGTGGAATAAATACTCTCTGATAGGGCCCAACTGATTTAAAGCAGAGTTGATGGCGATGATGAACTCATTTTCGAACTCAAAAAGCCAAACCAGCAATAAAACCAGCATAATAACCTACATATGAAAGGGAAGCACAACTTGGAGCTCCCCCTGAGCCCAAAGTAGAAAAGCAGTAAAAAATACTTCAAGGAAAAAATAAAAATTAACAAAATTGCCACAATTAAATGCAGGAGTAAGTAAAAGAAATGAGAGCATTGAAACTGAAACTGAGTCTACGTACTCAATTTCATATTCGATGCCATTTATATTCGATGCCATTTATATTCGATGTCTCATAATTAATATGTATAATATAAAATCATAGATTCAGTGCTATTTTCATTCATACTCTTCTTGATTTTTTTTGCTCTTGGGGTTGGGGTTGGGGTTGGGGTTGGGGTTGGGGTTGGGGTTGGGGTTGGGGTTGGGGTTGGGA
>NW_028282711.1:0-13087 GCF_059751285.1 Brachycentrus maculatus
TGTATTGTTTTAGAGCCTAAGCGTAATTGCCCATACTATCGTAAACTGAAGCAATATTATTGAGTGTTACTGCTGTATCCAATGGATATTCATTTTTTTTGATTTATAACTCGACGCATTTTTAATACCATTCTAAAGCATCCTTACTTTGTCCCAAATCTTTTAACTGATCTCCTTTTAGTTTCCAAATTTTAACTTTTTCTTGTTAATCCTTGAATTAAACTATTCTATTCAATGAGCACAGAACTTATTTGTGTTTTTTCATTCCTGATAAAAACAAAGCATTGATGAGATAATGCTGGTTTGATGAATGCTGAACTAAAGGGTCGTATTATAGTTTCGATAGCTCATCTTTCCGGATTTCTATTCGATAATTGTCCTAAAGTTTGTTTTCTCTCCTATTTGAAGATAGAATCTTCTTTAAGTTCTCCCATTTACTCTTTATTTGATGAAATGTGGAACAGTTCTTTTTAGTTCCATCAAGAAAGACTATTTTTTGTTCCTCATCAGTTGAAGATTTGTTATTTATCTCTAAAATGGCTTCTGTCTTTTAAAAATAGTCAGCGCTGAACGTTTCATTGTAAATTTTAAGGAAATTAACAGGGTCGAAGAAGGTGGATCGCTGAATTTCATATATTTTGTGAGCAAATCCATTTTGAACATCATTGACTTGCAGGGCGAGCTGAAACTCCGTGATGGTTTGTCCAATCTTAATCTTAAATACCAAGTCAGAAGTTCCTGTTTCACCAAGAAGTCTGTTGTCCAACTAAATTAGCTGATAGTTTTTCTCTTTAATCTTTTCCTTTATACTTTGTGCACAAAAGTTAATATCTTCAATAGTCTAAAAGACACTTTTTCCTCGAAGCATGTCTGTGATCGTGAAAGTCAATTATTTCTTATGCTCTATGATTACATTTAGGGATTATTAGAAACATTTTTTTTACTATTAAGAGTATTATTTTAGGCTGCCGAAATGTATTTAGCTATTTTTGGCTTTCTAATGCGTAAGCTCCTTTTTAAACAACTTTTCTATCACTCGATCGGTTGCTTTTTTGTCAGAAATACTGCTGACTTTGGTCCCTATTTTCAAATGAGAACCTTTAGACTACCTGCAAATATCAGAAAAGAACTAAGTGAACTATTTCATATGTGTGTCAGCTTCAACTGCTTGGGCCTCAATAAATTTCATTATCTTGCTCCGTTTTTGCTCTTTAGGGACGTCATCAAGAGATATCGTTGGCTGAGTATAATCTGTAGGGACCAGCTTAAATGTTGGATGCTGATGTAGAGATTCAGATTATTTAAGCTTTGGAGCAGGAGGATATTCTATGGTCAATTTTTAAAGGATCTCTTTTAGCCAGCTTGAAATTTCTTTAACTTTTTTGTTGTTTTTTTCCATGTAATCGCAGTGCAGCTCAAGATAGCTATAGAGATAGGCGAAAGCAGAAGAATCCCTTTAGCACGGACCATAGCGAAAGAATTTAAATACTTAGTTGACCGATTGGAAGCTGTTATCTTTCAGATCTCCGAAAAGATTCATGTTTTTTGTGACGCTATCCAAGACCACAAGAGTGCTCAGGTTATCAAAGAATATATTTGTCGATGATCTTAAGAATTATTATCCGAGTGAAGACCAAAATGTATCTGTTTCCAAGTTTTTCTCCAGATTGCCTAACGACGCATTACAGTACTTTTAGTAAAACCGCGTTAGTTAGACTCCATTCTGCTTGGAAATGTACATTTTGTTTGTATCGCCGATGATTTTCAGCAGTATATCCTTGGATAGGAGCTAATGAGCCGACTTGCTTTGCAATATCAGATGCTAAATCTAACTTCTTTTCAGTTGGGATTTACTCTGCGGTAAAACTGGAAAATTCTGCTGTTGCAATTTCCCCTCCTCTTTTCCGGCATCGACATGGCTCCCGTGTGGAACATTCTTGGCAGGAAGGATGCCGACGGTTTTCCCCTCCTCTTTTCCGGCATCGACATGGCTCCCGTGTGGAACATCTTGTGTTTCTTTTGGCTTAATAATTGTTTTGCACGAAGCACAACCCATTTTGATTAAAATTATACAACCTCCGTTTATTACCTTCGAATTAATAAATTTGATAACTATATTATCATTTTAATCGATTATTTATGGCCATTGACTCTTTCGCCACTCGATGCGCGCCAAGATATTATGCATGTCCATCATTCATTGCATGAATAAACGGTTCAAATTGATTAGATTAGAAAAAGCATTAATCTCTTTCCGGCTTCGCGTCTCTCCATTGGTGAAGCGGACAAGACTACGGACTCCAAGGTTCTACTCCAAAAACAAATTGACTGGAAATACGCGGAGGAAGATCTAAGAGCAGCCCAGATGTTTCTAACTTAGTTTATTCCAATGCTTGAATCAAACGGCATAGAAGTCTATTTGAAAGTGCCAGCAAGCTCCATTTGCAAATCTGTCAATGATAGACCATACATACTGTCAATTGAGCCGGCTCGCAAGATAATTGTGGAAATGTATGGAGAATCAAGCACCGCCTATAAAAGCTACTCTGATATCTTCAGTGCCGAAGCTTCAGCCGGAGGCATTAACTCTGAGTATCCTGAAGGAGACTGCCCAAAGTACCCAAGCTACAAGCAACTGAAGAATAAAGCCAGTACGAAAGATTTTTATATCGAGAAGACCTTAAAGCAAGAAGAGCCAGGATACTTGGGCAATGAGTTCGATAAGATTTTGGAAAGTGCCCAGGGATTGTACAATTCAGAAGTGTTCTATGATGCGTTTCCTCCCAATATAATTCCTCTTTGATTCTGTATATGGAATATCGCCATTGCTGTCTGCTCTAATTAAAGGCATTATATTCATACCCATAAATTATAAATCTTGCATATCGGAAGTTCAATAAGGAATTTGACTCCAATCGGCATTTCGAGCATTCAGCTAATAACTTACAAAATAGGAGCAAACAATTGATTTATCCAAATATACGGAGGCGACTGACTTTCCATTAATTTAAGCGAATTTCTATCGAATGAAATATTCGTTAGAAAAAATATATTTATCAACGGCGAAATATCGTTGAATTATAGTTTTAATATTAAGTAACGAATGAGATAGAGGATTGACTTGTCCCAGGACTGGGAAGGAGAGCTCTATGAGCAAGAGGCTGCAAGAGCCGGCAGATTGCAGTGGTCTTCTACTGATTAAAATATTCTAATCCAGGGCGTTTCCGATAGGGCCTCACTTGCAAATATTCGCAACACAATTTTGGCGCTTCAAAAGGAGTTTAGCTCGGAAGGCGGCCCAAGGATTATCATTGAGTCCGAAAAATTGCAAGGGTTTGAAAAAAGATTTTTGTTGATTGAAAACTAAATCGACGGGCTGATGAAGAGAAGGATAAACTACTCAGCCGATGATCAGTCAAGAGGGGAGAGATTTCTAGACTATACTGGGCTCCTGAACAAAAAAGAAAATCAAGTGATTGAACTATAAAAGAAAATCAACAACTTGGAAGAGCGCCTACGTCGGGCAAGTGCTCGGGAAATCGAATTGGAAAACTAAATTATCCATCTTAACCAAAGACTCCTCACAAAAGAGGCAATCATTCATTCCAAGAATGATGTTATCTTGGCAGAAGTTGCGGCAACCAACAACATGAAAGCGGTCATTGAAAAGCTCAAGAAAAACCTATAAGTCAATAAAAGTAAACTCAGTGGAGATATTTCGAATCTTATTTTAGAGGGAGTTGTTATTCCTAACATTGGGGAATTCGACATCAAAGCAGATGCACTTACCAAAGAGGGAGCGGAAGGCAGATCCCAAGTCTATGCTCAAGGTTCAGAAAGTAAAAAGATTAAAACTAAAGTGGTCCAAATGTTCCGTTAGTTTGAAAGAGTATTCCAATCGAATAAATAAATATCAAAGGAACAACTCGAGATGATTATTGAAGGATTCTTGATCTAGCTGCAAGGAACAAGGCTCTATGAAAGTGTTCAGGTTGCAATAAGAAGGCAGCATATTGAGGAATAAGTCAAGAGACTCCGATAGAACTTCGGAATAGCAGCTGGAATTTATCAGGGAAGTGTTTAAAAAATGAAAGCTGACAACCCCACTATCAGGATCAATCTCTAGAGAAACCTTTTCGATATTCTGCAGCGATAGAATGTGCAGGCGTTTAAGGCTGAAGGTGGAGCGGTGTTCATCAGTGATTTCAGTCAACGAACAGTGTAAGTCCCAGTGCAAGATGCAAGAACTAAGCATTTGCTTCATTTGTTTGCATTTGAACTGAAGAGACTCTTTACCAAGTATCCCAAATTGCACTCAGAGTTAGATAGCCGCATAGTAGAGTTCTTTCAACAAGAAATAATTGACTGCATTGAGGTCGATGAGGTTGACCGATTGGTCTAAATTGTCAAATATCAGCCTCAAATCGTGAAAGTCGAAAATGTGTATGCTTACAGCAGCGAAAAATCAAGAAAAATTGAATATCATCTCCGAGTTTTAATCAAAGCTCTTTTGGAACAGTTGGAAAAGATCAAATTAAAAACGGGAGCTGTTCTTGAAATGGATGAAGGAGTTATTGCTATGATTAGGCAATAGATAATGGGAATGGTCGACGTCGATGATATCCTGAAAGTCTTCAGGGTGGTGCCCAAAATCGTCGAAGTTGAGAAGATAGTGTAGAAAATAGTGGAGAAGTTGGTCGAAGTTCCCAAAGTCATTACTGTCGACAGAATTGTTGAGAAGATTATTGAAATTGAAAAGATTAAATAGGTCGACAGAGTGGTAAATGTTCCTCTTGAGCAGCCTATGATTTACGATAGATGCGTTGAAAAAGTCGTACCTCTCAATAACACAGTCGAAAGAGTAGTCGAAGTGCCTCGAATTGTTGAGAAAATCGTTTAAGTCATAAAGTAAGTTCCAAAGATTGTTGAAGTCGATAAGATTTCATAAAAGGTTGTGGAAGTTGACAAAATCATATAGGTTGAGAGGGTTGTGAACCATATTGAAAAACAGTTTGAGGAAGTTGAAGTCATTCATGAAAAGATAATCTCAGTTGAAAAGATAGTATAGATTATCAAAGAAGTTCCTGTTATCGTTGAAAAAATAGTCGAGAAAATTGTAGAAATCCCCAAAGTAATCGAAATCGAGAAGATTGTCTAAAAAATAGTGCCTCTAATTTAATACAAAAACGCGAGAGAAGTTCAAAATCATATCGAAGTTCAACATCAAATAGTGTAAAGAATTGTAGAGAAACCAATTCAGATTATTAAAACAATCGAAAGGATTGTTTAAGTTCCACAAGTGGTTGAAAAGATTGTAGAGGTTGTCATCATTCAAACTTAAATCCGAGAAGTGGAAGTTATAGTGTAAAAGATTGTAGTCCAAGAAGTTATAAAATAAATATAGAAAATAGTGACTCTTACAATCTAGGTTGTTAAGTAAGTACCTGTGGAAATCGACAGGCTGATCCAAGTGCCAGTTATTCATGAAAAGATAAAGATTGTCCAATAGTTCATCGAAAAGCCTATCATATAAAGAATATAAACAACAGTAATCCAATAAGTTTATTTGAGAGATCCTCTGATTGTCAAATAACCGAAAATCATCGAAGTTTAGAAGATTTTAAACCACTACATCTAAGTACCAAAGCCAGTCAAATACATTGAGTAAAAAATTGTGGAAGTTGAAAAGATTGTGGATCGAATTAAATAAGTTCGAGTCCAGGTTGAGAAATTAATTTAAAAAATGGTGGAAGTGCCTAAGGTCGTATAAGTCTAAAAGATTGTGGAGAAAGTGGTTGTTGTGCCAAGGGTCGTGTAAAAAATAGTCTAAGTGCCACAAATTGTATAAAAAGTTGTATAAAAATAAATTATTCGATAAATAATCAGAGAGGTTGAACGCAAAGTTGAAGTGCCAGTTTTCCAGGACAGAGTCGTTTAAATTTAAATTGAGAAGAACATCTTTATTGAGGTTGAAAAGGCTATTGACAGGATTGTTGATAAATTGGTTGAGGTTCCCAGATTGTAGCAAATCGTTGAAATCAAGGAGATTATTCATGAGAAGATTATCGAAGTGATTAGAGAAATTCCGAGAACTCTAGAAGTTGAAAAGATTGTAACTATTTATGCGGATAACGTGAAACTAATCTAAATAGAAAAGCCTATCATTGTGCCCGTCGAAGTGCCAACACCCGTTGATCGCATAGTGTAAAAACTTGTGATTAAGGATTAAATAAAAGAAAGAATTGTGCAAATCCCCCAAGTAATAGAAAAGATAGTTGCCATAAAAGAGCAATAGGTAGTTGTCCACGAAATATAAAAAATAATCGAGAAGGTCGTCATCGATACAAAAATAAAGGAAGTAGAGAAGATAATTCCATACATCCAATAAGTCATTAAATAAATTCCGAACATTGTCGAAAAGATTGTGCCCATCGCAACAAGATATGAAGAACTTATCACAGTCCAACAGATTGTTGAAAAAATTGTCGAAAGAACCATCACTATCCCCAAAATATACGAAGTTTAAAGACTCAGAGAAAAGGTTGTGGAAGTTCCTCAGTTTTGTGAAATATAAAAAATTGTCCCTCAGCTTGTGCGGGTCAATAACTATATCCAAAATGTTGTAGAAAAGATCATTCAGGTGCCAATAATTATCGAGCAACTCAAAGAAGTTGAAAGGGAAGTTTAGAAAATTGTCAAAGTCGAAAACGAAGTCGAAAGAGTCATTGAAGTCTAGAAGAATATCGAGAAAATTGTAATTATGGAAAAATTAAAGTAAGTTGTTCGAAACGTGAATTACATCGAGCAAGTGCTGCACATTGTTGAGAGACTGGAACAACTGCCTGTCGAAGCAGTCATCAGGGAGGAAGTTATTGTGGAAGTGCCATATATCCTAGAGAAGATTGTGTAGAAGATTGTGATTATGCCTCAAATCGTCGAAGTCCTCAAGTATGTCCATTAAGTCTTCGAAACCGAACAATTGGGGGTTGCCGTTGGAGTTTAGGCTTCTATTCATGAGCAAAAGTACATTGGCCTATCCAAATAAATTAAAAAACATCTGGATATTCTCTTGCGAGAGTTGAGAGCAACAGCACAGAGTAATCCAAAACTCAGATAGTCAATTGAGCTTATTGAAAGGTTCCTTAGCGAGTTTGAGAAGTATCTGATTATGCCAAGGATAGTGAAAGGAATCGAGTAGATTATAGTTGAGAAGCAAATAGATGTACCTCGAGTTGTAAAAGTGCCAATAGACTCCGAAAGATCTATGCGGATGGAACTTACCTTATCATTGCTCGTGGAAAAGCTGATATTGGAACTCAAGCGCATTAAGCAATCTGGAAACGTTAAACTGGAACTCGATGAAGACATTAATCTGATCTTCTTTAGTGATTTAGGCAGTAGAAGCAAGCTGGAGGGAGTGGCAGCTGGACAATTTTAAGCATACGCAGCCAAAGCCATGCGGCAGTTCGAATCATTGGGACAATGGTCCATAGATCATCAGTCCATGCTGAATAGCTTCTTGCAATAAAGATTCATGATGGCTGAGATCGTGCATGAGGCAAACGTGAAGATAAGCCAGGCAAATGAGACAGGCGAGAAGAGGCTAGATGCGCTCAGAAGATACAAGAAAGATAAAAATGAATTTGGTGGATTTTTGGTGGAAATTCGCAATATCTTCGCAGGTTACAATGAGGAAACTCGGCAGCTATTAGAGCCCATCAACGCAATCCTGAATAAGTTCGGCAGTTATGAGCACTCTGATCGAGTCGAACCCATGAGGCTTGCTGGGGAAATTATCATGAACGACCGTGCCAGCAGTCTCCTTCGGCAGAAATAAGAGGAAATTTATAGGCTCAGGGACTTAGTTGGGAAATCTGACTTCAAAGTTCAGGGCAGGGATCAAGAATAGTTAAGAAGGCTCAGATTCGAGAATGCTGAGCTGAAATCAAGGTTGGGTCTGATGGAACAAAAAGCTGATTCAGGTTCAGTTGAAATAATGTTTGGCCCTCTGAAAGAACAAATTAAATAGTTGCAGAACCTAAACTTCGAGCTCGAAAGTCAGAATTCAACATTAGTTTCCGAGATTATTAATCTACAAACAGAGAATAAAATTCTCAGGGAACTCAACAGAGATGCAAGCAGATAACTTGGCGTGCACGAGCACTTCAGTGAAAGCTCTTTGATTCGAAGCCAGTTCCAGAGAGGAGGAAACCAAACAGAATCCCAGAATATCAGTCGACTTTCGGGAAGCAGAGCTGCGGATGGTAGCAGTTTTGAAAGCCCTGATCGTACTAAATAAGGAAGAGTGCCTGAAAGCACTAACTATAGGCAGTAATATTCAAGTGGCAATAAAGCACGAGAAGATTTGCAAACATTCCAAGCTCAAACTCCTGGCAGGCAACAATACTCTGGTGGAGAACAAGGAATAACTCCAGTTAGATAAATTGATTCTAAGCAAAAGCAGGCCGATCACCAGGCCCTGAGTGGTAGATACCAGAATATAAGTGGGCAGCAAGGTGGCCAAATAGGTGGACAAATAGGCGGTCAAATAAGTGGTGGTCAAATAAGTGGTGGTCAAATAAGTGGCCAAATCGGTGGTCAAATCGGTAGTCAAATAAGTGGTCAAAGTGGATACCAAGGTGGTCAGCAAATCGGACAAAGTGGCCAAACTGGATATCAAATTGGCCAAAGCGGACAGCAAATCGGATACCAAAGTGGTCAACAAAGGGGACAACAAATTGGATATCAAAGTGGACAAATCGGCCAAAGCGAAACAAACAAACAGCCGGACAACTACCGGTCAGGATACGAAAGCAGAACCTACAAGAAAGATGAGTCAAAGAAAGAATGATATATCGAATATTTTATAATAACTAAATAGAATAGAGAAATAATTCATCTGATAAATGATCATTGAATATCGTTGCGAACAAGTTTTGCTTATCTTTACGAAATCAGCTCAACGAAATTCTACTCCGTCTAAAAACCCTTTTGAATTGAGAGAGCATCTTAAATGAATGCATCCAACAGTGGAAGGAGCTCAGCTGAATTCTTCTCTATTTTAATGAACAAATCGTAGATTGCGTGTAAATCCTATGCAGTGTCTTTATGATTTTCTAGAATTTATCTTATTTCATCTCTCCAATTTTATCGCAACAGAATCAGATCTGTAATCTTTTCAGCCTTGCTCTCCATCAAATGCGATAATGCTGACAATTTCATTTTTACTGACTCATTCTCGCTCTTCGCATCTTGGGAGTACCCAAGAATCAATGATTTGAAGTTTGAGAGGATATCTTCAAAAATGGTCTCGAGGGTTTAGAACAATTCTTCATCCAGTTAATTTTTGTGGACTATTGCTTCAAAATCTCGGTCAAACTCTATATTTTGGCCTTTGGTTTGATCTGCCTATATTTGGTAGACGGTCGAACCGATGGAAGAAACCCCATATGCTAATCCCAATAATGAAAGTGGAACTGTGATTCTTAAGTAGCTCCGGCTTGAAGCACTTGGTCCTGGGAATTTCAAGGATTTAGGACGCGAGAATCGAAGGAGCCTGTTAGTCTTGAGGGAACCCATAGTTTTGAGAGAAGGTAATCTCATCTGAAATGTAAAACAAATAATAGATACGCATATGGATACCACAATTATGTATAAATGTAACTCCAACTATAATTCGGGCCTGAATATAATCGACATGGTACTCTAATCACAGCAAGACCGAATTAATGAATATACTTTAATATTAAACTCTATTGTTAGTACGATGCCAACACATTTAATAGTTTGATAGTTTGATAATGAGAAGCTTGTGAATTGGCTGTTAATATAAATTAGGTGAATTGAATGTAGAGGATATTTAACGAACATATAATCAAGCCATTTTTCAGTCAAATTCAGTATGCGGATCGATATTCCACACTCAAGGAGTTAGTTCTGTTGGGAATTGATGCGGTCAACCAAAGACTTCATGCGCATGGCGCCCACCATAATGATAAGGAAAATATTGACTCATTGTTCAGACTATCCAAGGAGGAACTTATCCACGAAATTCAATCGATGAGGACCAAAATTGACAATTTGGCATCTGTATTACGAAATAAAGATTTTGGTCATTCAAACTTTGAGACTGTAGGTTTTCGATAAAATCATAACTGCAAGATTCCTATGACAGCTATTACAATAACAGACAATCAGGCATATAATCCTTTTAATAAAATTACGGTTACTCATACAGGGTCTGCAAGCAGCTCCCTTGAGAAGAAGAACCATCTTACTCCCAAAGTCACGGAAACTACCCCAAATTCTCATTATAATGCTAACTTTATGCCTCAATCTATCACTAATAAGGTTGTGTCAGTAATTCGATAAGCAAACCAATAAAATAAAACCAGACATCATTTAGATGACTCATAAGTACGCAGTGCTCTAACACAACCCGAACATTTTGCAACGAGGGCCACCGAAACAAGAGTTGAAAGAAGGAGAAAGGATAAGAAGTTTGTGGACCAATAATAAGTTGATAAGTAGCAGCTGCAGATAATAAAAGTCAGCATGAAGGAGAAATAATAAGTTTTAGGGAGGTCCTCACGTTCAAAGACTACCTATAGCAATATGAAGGCAGAGAGCAAGATAAAATCATTAGTGAAGAAGGATAAGCTGAAGCACAAGGAGGCCAATAACTTTTTGGATTTGCATAAGTATGAGTACAGTTCCGAAGAAGAACTGCAGGAGGAATAAGAAGAAAGCCACTATCAACAAAATTAAGAAATTATCGAGGAGGAGGAAGAACCCCAAAGTTCCAGCGAAGCACCTGTATACTAGCCAAAATAAATAAATACTCGAAACAAAGCGGGTAAAGCAGCAAAGTAGGAAAGACAACTAAATTCGGTATGGGAACAGAAGTAGTTCAGCAACAAACAGGAGAGAAAAACTCGGAAACAAGAAAGTTCGGAGAGTTTCTCGAACTATCGCCAGGAAGAATCCAATCGTTACCATGCGGACAGCAATGATGGAAATGAAGATAATGTGAGTGAAAGCTCAAGCTTTTCGAAGTTCTCTCTCGACTCTCAGAGACAAATTGGCAAAATTTCTATGCGTCGAAAATGCAATTGAGGCACTTGCTGATAGATTTTATTATGAATATTCATCATTATAAATTATAGCTTCGGATAATCGGATCACTCAGGGGTAGAAGTGTTTGGATGTGGAAATGCTGTGGAATGCAGGGTCGAATGACTTAAAGTCAGTATTCTAAGTGAATTTGCCTTTAGAATCGCTGAACATGCCTTTCAGTTTGGTTTCGAGGATCACCTTGCCTGGACAGATCATCGACTATTGGGGCAGGAAGCTATTTTTGTATGTGGTTTCTAAAGTATCGAATAATGTACAATATTGATGAGCAAAGTCTGGGTTCTTTTCTAATTTCTGAAGGTTTTTCACTTTCGGTTGATAGGATTCGGGGTTAGGCTGCCCAAAAAAGTTTCCATATGTTGTTCTACCCATCCACAAATTAGAGCTCTTCAAGTTGTCAGGCATTCTAGATGTCAAAGTTTTAGGCGCTGATTTATTGCAAAAGGATTTTCCATAGGTGGTTTTAGTTTACATTGGGAAATTGGCCCTGACATGGTGATCGGTGGGTTTAACCTGCAATAAATTTATGTGATACGTATTGGTTGTCTCCCTTGTATCCTGGAAAACCAGAAGTATATGAAGTGAGATGGGGGCTGGGGCCTCCGACTTTCAATAAATCTTCAGGCTTTGGTCTTTCATTTGCATCTCCTTTTCTATTAATGAATTAATTATTATAATTAGTGTTCATGCCAATATGCGGTCCTTCGAGCTGCTTATATTCAGTTGAAATGTTTATATTGTTGGGGATCGCAGTCTTCTTAGGATAGCTCTGCTTGTACACACTCGACTTCGATAAGTCTGGCTTTATGATATGCAGTTTGCACAAATGACGGCCGCAATTACAGCTGCTACAGACACAAAGTTCAGGGTCATGATGATTGAAATTATTGTTCATCAGTTTGCATGTTGTCATTCTTAGCTGATCGAAATTATCGTTCTAGATACCACTTTCTGGCCTGGATTGCTCTAGTAGAGATCTATTCGCTCCGATGTCTTTTTATTTTCTAGCACTATTGAATTGTTGAGTGTTCAAGAATGTTGGCACGCCCTTGTAGTCGTCGAGCGTGTCGCGCCCTCTGGATGTAGCATGGCCAGACAGCTTTCTTGTTTTAAAACTATTCATGCAATAAGTTCAATAAGTTTATATCAATAGTTTCATAAATAAATATTAGCATAAAAATTGGCAAGGAAATAAGTATCCAGAGTAAATCCAGCATTCAAGGCCATATGTATAGTGCCGAGAATAGATCAGAATTTGAAGTTTTAGGGATTTTTTCAAGACTGATGATTTGTTCGCTTTTAATGCAATATTTTATAATTATTCTGAACCATGCAAATATTTGTCAAGACCCTGACGGGGAAGACCATTACTTTGGATGTCGAACCCTCAGATTCAATCGAAACAGTCAAGGGTAAAATACAGGACAAGGAAGGAATTCCTCCAGATCAGCAAAGATTAATTTTCGCAGGAAAACAACTATAAGGTATTATCCTCTTCATTTAGATGGCCGATCACTCTCCGACTACAATATTCAAAAGGAATCCACTCTGCATCTCGTACTGAGGCTGAGAGGAGGCGTAATGGACCCAACCATCGCAGCAATAGCTAAAAAGGCCAATTGCGAGAAGAAAATCTGTAGGCAATGCTACGCAACTCTTCCTCTGAAAGCAACTAACTGCAGAAAGAGAAAATGTGGACACAGCAATCAGCTCAGACTCAAAAAGAAGCCAAAGGATTGATCATGTTATTCAGTATTTAATTAACACAATCATTTACATAATCGATTTCATATTCTAAAGAGTATTTTATCAATCACCCTGAATAATAAGAATAAATATCTATTGCGCAGGGAGAACACAATTCAATAGCTGTGGGGTTGGGGTTGGGGTTGGGGTTGGGGTTGGGGTTGGGGTTGGGGTTGGGGTTGGGGTTGGGTTGGGGTTGGGGTTGGGA
>NW_028282712.1:0-25336 GCF_059751285.1 Brachycentrus maculatus
TCGACCCAGTTTATAAAAACTGATTATTTACTTTCGGTCCCAAAACTGAACGTATGGCTTGTTGTGTTATGTTTGACCACCAACTCCCCACCCTCGAAAGAGCATGGCAGAAATATCACGAGAGATCCAAATGCAGTGCCTTTCGGGCTATCGACATGGCTTTGAAACTTACCGCCTTTGGGATAAATGTTGAGCTTAATGAGCTCAGTTCGGATGAGTTCTCTACTCCCTAGATTTAGGCTGATAGCCTCAGCAATTTCCTGAGTGATGGTCTCAGTGATGACGCTTGAAAGTCCTAATTAGCTTGGCAAATACTAAAAAGCCAGTCGATAAGCCTAATCTACTACATTGGATTGCCCTTTCCCAAAGCCGGACTTCTTTGCGTATTTGATTGCTGACTCAATCGAGGCATCGTCCGGGCCTGGAAACTTGATGACTCCATTCATTTGCTTCACCGAGTAAAACAAAGACATTGGCTCTTTAAGTTAGAAAGCTCCAGAGACATCAAAAGGAGCAGAAATTTTATCAAGCAACCGAGAAGGCACGCTATTTTTAGGACAAGCTTTTTTCCGACCTAGATGATACACTGATCGAAAGGTTCCCACTTTACTCATGAAACGCATTAAGTCGTATTAATTACATTGGGTCGTATTAATTACATTACATTAATATATGCAGCTGAAGACAAATAGGATATATCACACCCTATTGCATGCCACTCTCATCGTAATAATATGAAGAAAAGCAATGCAAAATCGATATCAAAACGCGACATTCACTCTTCACCTTATTTACTGCCTTTCAGTAAGTACTCTATGAAATCTTCGCGAATCTTCTTCAAATCATCCTTATTCTCCTTGATTCCCTTTTTTAGTGACTAGTCGGGCTTCATGACATCAGTTCTCTTGGGCAAGAGGAGGGCTTTACTTGTTTTTGTTTTATCACTTTGCAGATCTTTTGGGGAAATATTTTCCTTCCTGAACTTACTAATCGGCAGATACTCCGTGAAATCGTTCTTGTAGCCTCCAGCATTTACTTGCTCTCTTAAAGTCATCTCTGGGTATCCCTCGCCGCAATACTCGACTGATGAGCCCTGGTTCTCAGATTCCACAAACATAAAGTAAGCCCCACAGTAGAACATACAGTCGAAGAATAGCTCTTGCTTGGTCTTGGATTTGGCTTGTCCGATTAGCTTCAGCACATTGTCCTCGCTCTCCTGATATAAATAAACCTTCATGAGCCCAGGCTTCTCAGGATTGAACACGACTACAGAGCCAAAGCAATCCTCCTTAAAATCGAGTGCAATTACTGAAATATGGTCTTTCTTGTTTTTGATGAGCATTCTATTGAAATTGTAGTTGAGCCTGATTTGCAGAACTTACACACTATCAAACTACTGTGCAAACCTATTCTCCTTAATCCATATGCGATGCTTCTTTAGGTCTTGCTTCCCTAAACCTATTTCTTCTAGCTCCAGCACAGTCTCGTTGTCTATGTTAGAAAGTTAGTACTATCTATTCCTTTAATTGAGTGTAGTGCGAATGCAGAACCCTTCTTATTCTTTTTGCTGAGGGTGCTTGAATTGCTATCCTGGCAATATATTACAAAATTCTTGCCCAAGAAGCCGCGGATTATCTGGTAGAGCTTTTCATTTTTGGTTGGGTCTTACCTGACTTTGTAGGACAAGATATTGCAGCCTGTAATCATGTGGAACAGCTGCGACACTGGCGCACTTTCAAGCTGCTCATAGCCCCCTAATACAATAGCCAATGTCTTTTCCAGCAGGTACAACCACCATTGCTGGTCTTTATCGACTAAGTTATATTCAGAATTACAGGTGAAGAGAGTGTTTACAGGCTCACAACCAAATCTGTGTGGGAATAATTGTAGAGAGCCATTAACTTCTCCTAAAATTCTGAAGCAAAAAATATTTATATTTTCTGAACATTTTTTAATCTCATTTTGAATTTAATTAGAATATTTACATTTTCTATGGAATTGAATTGTTAAAAAAAGAATATAGCCCTAATGCGAAAATGATAGAGTCATTATGCGATTTGCTGAGGTTTTATTATATTGATTAAATGGCAAGATTTCATTACCCATTAAAGAAACATCTCGGCCACACAAATTATATGAAGATATTTAGCGAGTTTTGAGTGTATAAAAAGAAATTAAATTAAGAATGCATCTTCAAATTAACCCAGTTTGCAATGCCTATTACAGATTAGCAGTTCTACTCAATAATCTTTGGTTTCAATTAATTTTATGAATTGATCGATGCATAGCTATAATCCGAAAGGGTGATCAATCATGTGGAAATTAGCATGATCAGTTCGCAATAGCTCTCACCGAGGCTGTATTCATTGCCATAATAGCCATTGATTGCATATGTATACTTCGAGTCATCTTTGGGAGTATTGAGCCAGACAACTTCCTCGAAATCCAACTATCGGCCCTCGTACTATTGCACGATCCACTAAAACGAGTTCAGATCGTTCTCTTCTCCATAAAAAAACTCTCCAGCTTGGACCTCCGCTATCTTCTAAGGGGGACCGATGAAGACCTTGAAGCTTTCACTCTCATCTTCAGCATAACGGTTCTAAATTTTATAGAGTGCCTTAATCTATATATTCTGTATCCCCATGGCCTTTGCCGCATTAAAAAGATCGAAATCCTTCCCTTTGAGCAACCGATGGCTCTCTTTCATTTTTTTCAGGGAGTTGTTTCCATAGTAATGCTCGCAGTAGTACCCGTACGTTTTGGATTTCTATAAAGTAGTGAGGGCCTGGATCATTTCTTAAGATGAGAAAATTTACACTTTCGGAAGATCCATGTAGAATAAATTGTAGGACAAAGTTAGCCGATATCCCTTCGTTACTTCTTTGATTTCGTGGACGCAGTCATTGTAAAAAGCGACCCAGTTTATAAAAACTGATTATTTACTTTCGGTCCCAAAACTGAACGTATGGCTTGTTGTGTTATGTTTGACCACCAACTCCCCACCCTCGAAAGAGCATGGCAGAAATATCACGAGAGATCCAAATGCAGTGCCTTTCGGGCTATCGACATGGCTTTGAAACTTACCGCCTTTGGGATAAATGTTGAGCTTAATGAGCTCAGTTCGGATGAGTTCTCTACTCCCTAGATTTAGGCTGATAGCCTCAGCAATTTCCTGAGTGATGGTCTCAGTGATGACGCTTGAAAGTCCTAATTAGCTTGGCAAATACTAAAAAGCCAGTCGATAAGCCTAATCTACTACATTGGATTGCCCTTTCCCAAAGCCGGACTTCTTTGCGTATTTGATTGCTGACTCAATCGAGGCATCGTCCGGGCCTGGAAACTTGATGACTCCATTCATTTGCTTCACCGAGTAAAACAAAGACATTGGCTCTTTAAGTTAGAAAGCTCCAGAGACATCAAAAGGAGCAGAAATTTTTCCCAACCCCAACCCCAACCCCAACCCAACCCCAACCCCAACCCCAACCCCAACCCCAACCCCAACCCCAACCCCTCCCACTTTACTCATGAAACGCATTAAGTCGTATTAATTACATTGGGTCGTATTAATTACATTACATTAATATATGCAGCTGAAGACAAATAGGATATATCACACCCTATTGCATGCCACTCTCATCGTAATAATATGAAGAAAAGCAATGCAAAATCGATATCAAAACGCGACATTCACTCTTCACCTTATTTACTGCCTTTCAGTAAGTACTCTATGAAATCTTCGCGAATCTTCTTCAAATCATCCTTATTCTCCTTGATTCCCTTTTTTAGTGACTAGTCGGGCTTCATGACATCAGTTCTCTTGGGCAAGAGGAGGGCTTTACTTGTTTTTGTTTTATCACTTTGCAGATCTTTTGGGGAAATATTTTCCTTCCTGAACTTACTAATCGGCAGATACTCCGTGAAATCGTTCTTGTAGCCTCCAGCATTTACTTGCTCTCTTAAAGTCATCTCTGGGTATCCCTCGCCGCAATACTCGACTGATGAGCCCTGGTTCTCAGATTCCACAAACATAAAGTAAGCCCCACAGTAGAACATACAGTCGAAGAATAGCTCTTGCTTGGTCTTGGATTTGGCTTGTCCGATTAGCTTCAGCACATTGTCCTCGCTCTCCTGATATAAATAAACCTTCATGAGCCCAGGCTTCTCAGGATTGAACACGACTACAGAGCCAAAGCAATCCTCCTTAAAATCGAGTGCAATTACTGAAATATGGTCTTTCTTGTTTTTGATGAGCATTCTATTGAAATTGTAGTTGAGCCTGATTTGCAGAACTTACACACTATCAAACTACTGTGCAAACCTATTCTCCTTAATCCATATGCGATGCTTCTTTAGGTCTTGCTTCCCTAAACCTATTTCTTCTAGCTCCAGCACAGTCTCGTTGTCTATGTTAGAAAGTTAGTACTATCTATTCCTTTAATTGAGTGTAGTGCGAATGCAGAACCCTTCTTATTCTTTTTGCTGAGGGTGCTTGAATTGCTATCCTGGCAATATATTACAAAATTCTTGCCCAAGAAGCCGCGGATTATCTGGTAGAGCTTTTCATTTTTGGTTGGGTCTTACCTGACTTTGTAGGACAAGATATTGCAGCCTGTAATCATGTGGAACAGCTGCGACACTGGCGCACTTTCAAGCTGCTCATAGCCCCCTAATACAATAGCCAATGTCTTTTCCAGCAGGTACAACCACCATTGCTGGTCTTTATCGACTAAGTTATATTCAGAATTACAGGTGAAGAGAGTGTTTACAGGCTCACAACCAAATCTGTGTGGGAATAATTGTAGAGAGCCATTAACTTCTCCTAAAATTCTGAAGCAAAAAATATTTATATTTTCTGAACATTTTTTAATCTCATTTTGAATTTAATTAGAATATTTACATTTTCTATGGAATTGAATTGTTAAAAAAAGAATATAGCCCTAATGCGAAAATGATAGAGTCATTATGCGATTTGCTGAGGTTTTATTATATTGATTAAATGGCAAGATTTCATTACCCATTAAAGAAACATCTCGGCCACACAAATTATATGAAGATATTTAGCGAGTTTTGAGTGTATAAAAAGAAATTAAATTAAGAATGCATCTTCAAATTAACCCAGTTTGCAATGCCTATTACAGATTAGCAGTTCTACTCAATAATCTTTGGTTTCAATTAATTTTATGAATTGATCGATGCATAGCTATAATCCGAAAGGGTGATCAATCATGTGGAAATTAGCATGATCAGTTCGCAATAGCTCTCACCGAGGCTGTATTCATTGCCATAATAGCCATTGATTGCATATGTATACTTCGAGTCATCTTTGGGAGTATTGAGCCAGACAACTTCCTCGAAATCCAACTATCGGCCCTCGTACTATTGCACGATCCACTAAAACGAGTTCAGATCGTTCTCTTCTCCATAAAAAAACTCTCCAGCTTGGACCTCCGCTATCTTCTAAGGGGGACCGATGAAGACCTTGAAGCTTTCACTCTCATCTTCAGCATAACGGTTCTAAATTTTATAGAGTGCCTTAATCTATATATTCTGTATCCCCATGGCCTTTGCCGCATTAAAAAGATCGAAATCCTTCCCTTTGAGCAACCGATGGCTCTCTTTCATTTTTTTCAGGGAGTTGTTTCCATAGTAATGCTCGCAGTAGTACCCGTACGTTTTGGATTTCTATAAAGTAGTGAGGGCCTGGATCATTTCTTAAGATGAGAAAATTTACACTTTCGGAAGATCCATGTAGAATAAATTGTAGGACAAAGTTAGCCGATATCCCTTCGTTACTTCTTTGATTTCGTGGACGCAGTCATTGTAAAAAGCGACCCAGTTTATAAAAACTGATTATTTACTTTCGGTCCCAAAACTGAACGTATGGCTTGTTGTGTTATGTTTGACCACCAACTCCCCACCCTCGAAAGAGCATGGCAGAAATATCACGAGAGATCCAAATGCAGTGCCTTTCGGGCTATCGACATGGCTTTGAAACTTACCGCCTTTGGGATAAATGTTGAGCTTAATGAGCTCAGTTCGGATGAGTTCTCTACTCCCTAGATTTAGGCTGATAGCCTCAGCAATTTCCTGAGTGATGGTCTCAGTGATGACGCTTGAAAGTCCTAATTAGCTTGGCAAATACTAAAAAGCCAGTCGATAAGCCTAATCTACTACATTGGATTGCCCTTTCCCAAAGCCGGACTTCTTTGCGTATTTGATTGCTGACTCAATCGAGGCATCGTCCGGGCCTGGAAACTTGATGACTCCATTCATTTGCTTCACCGAGTAAAACAAAGACATTGGCTCTTTAAGTTAGAAAGCTCCAGAGACATCAAAAGGAGCAGAAATTTTATCAAGCAACCGAGAAGGCACGCTATTTTTAGGACAAGCTTTTTTCCGACCTAGATGATACACTGATCGAAAGGTTCCCACTTTACTCATGAAACGCATTAAGTCGTATTAATTACATTGGGTCGTATTAATTACATTACATTAATATATGCAGCTGAAGACAAATAGGATATATCACACCCTATTGCATGCCACTCTCATCGTAATAATATGAAGAAAAGCAATGCAAAATCGATATCAAAACGCGACATTCACTCTTCACCTTATTTACTGCCTTTCAGTAAGTACTCTATGAAATCTTCGCGAATCTTCTTCAAATCATCCTTATTCTCCTTGATTCCCTTTTTTAGTGACTAGTCGGGCTTCATGACATCAGTTCTCTTGGGCAAGAGGAGGGCTTTACTTGTTTTTGTTTTATCACTTTGCAGATCTTTTGGGGAAATATTTTCCTTCCTGAACTTACTAATCGGCAGATACTCCGTGAAATCGTTCTTGTAGCCTCCAGCATTTACTTGCTCTCTTAAAGTCATCTCTGGGTATCCCTCGCCGCAATACTCGACTGATGAGCCCTGGTTCTCAGATTCCACAAACATAAAGTAAGCCCCACAGTAGAACATACAGTCGAAGAATAGCTCTTGCTTGGTCTTGGATTTGGCTTGTCCGATTAGCTTCAGCACATTGTCCTCGCTCTCCTGATATAAATAAACCTTCATGAGCCCAGGCTTCTCAGGATTGAACACGACTACAGAGCCAAAGCAATCCTCCTTAAAATCGAGTGCAATTACTGAAATATGGTCTTTCTTGTTTTTGATGAGCATTCTATTGAAATTGTAGTTGAGCCTGATTTGCAGAACTTACACACTATCAAACTACTGTGCAAACCTATTCTCCTTAATCCATATGCGATGCTTCTTTAGGTCTTGCTTCCCTAAACCTATTTCTTCTAGCTCCAGCACAGTCTCGTTGTCTATGTTAGAAAGTTAGTACTATCTATTCCTTTAATTGAGTGTAGTGCGAATGCAGAACCCTTCTTATTCTTTTTGCTGAGGGTGCTTGAATTGCTATCCTGGCAATATATTACAAAATTCTTGCCCAAGAAGCCGCGGATTATCTGGTAGAGCTTTTCATTTTTGGTTGGGTCTTACCTGACTTTGTAGGACAAGATATTGCAGCCTGTAATCATGTGGAACAGCTGCGACACTGGCGCACTTTCAAGCTGCTCATAGCCCCCTAATACAATAGCCAATGTCTTTTCCAGCAGGTACAACCACCATTGCTGGTCTTTATCGACTAAGTTATATTCAGAATTACAGGTGAAGAGAGTGTTTACAGGCTCACAACGCTCGCGACTGAACACTGGAATCTTATCGTCAATAAAATAGCACTTCCACTAAAAGCGATTACATATCCAAATTCCATACTTGGTGGTGCCAAGATATGAAGAAACTTCGAAAATCTTTTCTATGATTGAAGGGTTCGTATGTTCGACTACCTTAAGCATCCTCCTATAGGATGCGAGGTTGTTGGCACCATAGCTGATTTTTTATTAATCTTGCGGTCGATCATATCCAAAGATGTTCTACGTGCTATTCATCAGCCTTGCTTTTGGAAATATGGTCGCGAGCGATGCCCATTTATCGAATTTGTTCTTATAATTGAGTGAAAAATCTTGGACTTAGTTGCGACCGCCCTGAGTTGCACGTGAGTACAAATGCTTATTGGCCACCTACTTTTAGAAATCATTGCAGATACCATATAACTGCTGCCTAATTGGGGCCTATTTTATTACTGATTTGATATCTTATACCTAATTTCGATTTCTAGTCTCGCGTTCTGTCACCATGCAAGATTCATCATTCTGAACTTCTTTTATTATATCGGAGTTGATGCTCTTTGTTTTCGATTTCTCTGGCAATTGTTTATCTAATTATTTCAGCTATTGTTTAGCTGATTATATTTTTGAATGTGTTAGCGAGGGGTCTGAGGATTATTTCGGGGATTATTTCGGAGAATGTTTCGGGGATTATATTTGCGAGTGCCTTTGTGATGATTTCTGGAATGATTATAGAGATGATTTTGGAGAGTGCCTTGAAGCCTATTTTGATAAATTTGAAGAGGATTATCTTTTTGTTAAGGATTAATGCGATAGTTGCTGTTTCTATAATCGTGATTCTTCATTTTATGTGTCATGATTCTAGCTTTAATTATTTCCTTTATCTGCCAAACCGCCTGCATGAGAGTTCAATTTTCGTTGACTCATTTTCGGCTAATAATAAGATTATTATTAGCCTCTCTGCTATTATTGCTGTTCTTTAAGTTTGCTTTGCTGTATAATGGATTAAAGTTTCAAATTTGATACATTACTCGATAAATGCCTCTTCTTTTGTTATTGGCTCGCACATGAATCTTGATTCTTTGGTGATTCGAAAGATTAGTTTACTGATTTTATCTTATTTTTGTATTATACTTTTTCTGATTGTTTCACCTACCTCCTCGAAATGCATTAAGACAGGCTTTCCTTTGAATCCTCTTTGCTCTCGGATATCCCTCTCGATTATTTTTCGGAAATGTTTGGACGATCTTCATTTTGAAACTATGTTGATCCTCTCATATGCAAATCTTATTTTAACCGAGAGCTTTATTAGAATAATTGTTGCTTTGGTAGCAAATCTTTTTTAGGGCGCTTTGATTATTGTCTTCGATGTCCACTACTTATATAATTGGAATCTTGCGAAAAAAGTTTGCTGTTATGATGTTAAGTTCGCAAAAAAGATGAAATATCTTGAGGAAAAAATTCATTTGTTTGGACTCCATATTAGTCGGTTGAATTCTTTTGAATACCAATGGATATCATTTACACAAATGTTTTGCTATACGAAAAAGTTTTCTACAGGATTGACTTTTGCAAATAATCAACCTCAAAAAATTTGTCATTGATGTCCATCTTTTATTAAAGAACTTCAACGTCTTTGTCGATTTACTTATCATCTTTCTGTTATTATATAACTTAAACGTCTTTGTCGCTTTCCTTTGCATCTTTCTTTTATGATATAACTTCAACGTCGTCTTTGTCGATTTACTTATCATCTTTCTTTTATTATATAACTTAAACGTCTTTGTCGCTTTCCTTTGCATCTTTCTTTTACAGTATAACTTAAAAGTCTTTGTCGCTTTCCTTTGCATCTTTCTTTTATTATATAACTTAAACGTCTTTGTCGCTTTCCTTTGCATCTTTCTTTTATCGGTTAACTTCAACGTCTTTGTCGATTTACTTATCATCTTTCTTTTATTATATAACTTAAACGTCTTTGTCGCTTTCCTTTGCATCTTTCTTTTATCGGTTAACTTCAACGTCTTTGTCGATTTACTGATCATCTTTCTTTTATTATATAACTTCAGCGTCTTTATCGCTTTCCTTTGCATCTTTCTTTTACAGTATAACTTAAACGTCTTTGTCGCTTTCCTTTGCATCTTTCTTTTATCGGTTAACTTCAACGTCGTCTTTGTCGATTTACTTATCATCTTTCTTTTATTATATAACTTAAACGTCTTTGTCGCTTTCCTTTGCATCTTTCTTTTACAGTATAACTTAAACGTCTTTGTCGCTTTCCTTTGCATCTTTCTTTTATTATATAACTTAAACGTCTTTGTCGCTTTCCTTTACATCTTTCTTTTATCGGTTAACTTCAACGTCTTTGTCGATTTACTGATCATCTTTCTTTTATTATATAACTTCAGCGTCTTTATCGCTTTCCTTTGCATCTTTCTTTTATCGGTTAACTTCAGCGTCTTTGTCGCTTTCCTTTGCATCTTTCTTTTATCGGTTAACTTCAGCGTCTTTGTCGCTTTCCTTTGCATCTTTCTTTTATCGGTTAACTTCAACGTCGTCTTTGTCGATTTACTTATCATCTTTCTTTTATTATATAACTTCAGCGTCTTTATCGCTTTCCTTTGCATCTTTCTTTTACAGTATAACTTAAACGTCTTTGTCGCTTTCCTTTGCATCTTTCTTTTACAGTATAACTTAAACGTCTTTGTCGCTTTCCTTTGCATCTTTCTTTTATCGGTTAACTTCAACGTCGTCTTTGTCGATTTACTTATCATCTTTCTTTTATTATATAACTTCAGCGTCTTTATCGCTTTCCTTTGCATCTTTCTTTTATCGGTTAACTTCAGCGTCTTTGTCGCTTTCCTTTGCATCTTTCTTTTACAGTATAACTTAAACGTCTTTGTCGCTTTCCTTTGCATCTTTCTTTTATTATATAACTTCAACGTCGTCTTTGTCGATTTACTTATCATCTTTCTTTTATTATATAACTTAAACGTCTTTGTCGCTTTCCTTTGCATCTTTCTTTTACAGTATAACTTCAACGTCTTTGTCGCTTTCCTTTGCATCTTTCTTTTACAGTATAACTTCAACGTCTTTGTCGCTTTCCTTTACATCTTTCTTTTATCGGTTAACTTCAACGTCTTTGTCGATTTACTGATCATCTTTCTTTTATTATATAACTTCAGCGTCTTTATCGCTTTCCTTTGCATCTTTCTTTTATCGGTTAACTTCAGCGTCTTTGTCGCTTTCCTTTGCATCTTTCTTTTACAGTATAACTTAAACGTCTTTGTCGCTTTCCTTTGCATCTTTCTTTTATCGGTTAACTTCAACGTCTTTGTCGATTTACTGATCATCTTTCTTTTATTATATAACTTCAGCGTCTTTATCGCTTTCCTTTGCATCTTTCTTTTACAGTATAACTTAAACGTCTTTGTCGCTTTCCTTTGCATCTTTCTTTTATCGGTTAACTTCAACGTCGTCTTTGTCGATTTACTTATCATCTTTCTTTTATTATATAACTTAAACGTCTTTGTCGCTTTCCTTTGCATCTTTCTTTTACAGTATAACTTCAACGTCTTTGTCGCTTTCCTTTGCATCTTTCTTTTACAGTATAACTTCAACGTCTTTGTCGCTTTCCTTTGCATCTTTCTTTTATCGGTTAACTTCAACGTCTTTGTCGATTTACTGATCATCTTTCTTTTATTATATAACTTCAACGTCTTTGTCGCTTTCCTTTGCATCTTTCTTTTATCGGTTAACTTCAACGTCTTTGTCGATTTACTGATCATCTTTCTTTTATTATATAACTTCAGCGTCTTTATCGCTTTCCTTTGCATCTTTCTTTTATCGGTTAACTTCAGCGTCTTTATCGCTTTCCTTTGCATCTTTCTTTTACAGTATAACTTAAACGTCTTTGTCGCTTTCCTTTGCATCTTTCTTTTATCGGTTAACTTCAACGTCGTCTTTGTCGATTTACTTATCATCTTTCTTTTATTATATAACTTCAACGTCTTTGTCGCTTTCCTTTGCATCTTTCTTTTATAGGTTAACTTCAACGTCTTAGTTATTTTCCTTCGCATTTTTTTTTTATTCTTTCGCTGCAATGTCTTTTTGATTGTTTTTTTCATATTATTTAGAATTTAGTTTTTTGATTACTCTGTCATATTCGCTTTCCTTTGTTTAACTTTTTTTACTTTCATTTTAATTCCTGTTTATTTACCTACTTATTTTAGCATTCTCTATTTATTAATTTTCTATTTAATTATTTACTTTTTTACCTTTTTCTTTTAGATTATCTTCTTTCGCGATTTTCTTACTATTACCTTTCTCTTTTTCAATATTTCTTTGTGAATTATTTTTATCTAATTTTTAAACAATATTTTCTATTTATGATGGACCATTCTTCTTTCTCCGATGAGTATTCTTTTTCGTTCTCGAAGTTCGACCTTCATTTTTTCGCTCTTCATTTTATTCAGTTTTCTACTCGATTGTCTTTTAGTTTTCTTTGCAATATATTTTATCATCAAGATTTTTATTGTTTTTATCTATATTTAAAGCTAGAATTAGTCTTTTATTCTACTTATCTCCTAATTGTGAGTTTTTAATCCGATGAATGACTTACATTCTTGTATTAGCATTATCCTCATTTTGATCTTCACTGTTAATGCCATTACAATCAATGCCTCCATGCTGATTGTTGTTGTTCTTTTATTGTGATTATCTTTCGGATGGCCTCAACAAATCGAAATCTGATGAATCTGAATTATCTGAATTAAGCTGCTCATTGCTCAGAAGATGCTACATGATCATTTTTTTTATGTTTTTCTCTTTATTGAAATTCTCTGCTCTACCATTTTGTTTAGGCTTCTGAATATTATTGATAGGTCCTTATTTCTTTTTGTTTTGAAATTCTTTAGAATTTGGCTAATTTTTTGGGTTCTTTGACTTTAAGTGGAGCTGCTTGAGCACATTGTTTTATTAATCCTATCTAAACTTCGGCAGATCGCGCTATTTTTATTATAGCATTTTGCTCTTCTTATCGAGGATCTATCCTGCTTTTGAATTTTTATTTAACTTATGTTGAGTATTTTTTTGTTGGGTTCGAAATGTGTTTTAATTGTTTCGCACATTTTCGATATTCTTCTCGCCATCTCTGTCTGGCAGATATTGCCGATCTTTTTCTTTAAATTGATTCTATCTCTCTATATTATTGGCATTATATTCATTTTTTGTGCTGCCCTCTAATTTGCTCAAAGTGCCACTCATGGAATCAGTTTTAGTTGGCTCTTTTAATGTCTTGCTTTCGATATTTTTCAATTATTTTAGATGATTATTCCTGGCTTGGTTATTATTGACTTTTGGATTATGAAACTTGTTCCTTATTTTACCCTGGTTTTCGTGATTAGGGCTGAATTGTTCAACACTTTGGATGCGGCCAAATCCATTGATGCTTGGCAATAAGTATGGGGCACCGCTTTACTTATTTGATGATTCCTATAAAAAAGATGAAGATGCCTCAGATTATGTTATAGACTTCCTTTTCAGGATGACATTAGCATCGGTATCTTTGATTTTCTGTCTTATATGGATGCCTTTTATTCCCCTTTCTTTCCTATCTGTTAAATATTTCTGCTTGACTGGCTATCGTTTATTGATTAATGGCTCTAATTTATGACGGCGATTTGCATGATTCTCACTAGAGTCAGATAGCGTATTTTAATGGGCTGAACTGCTCTCGTCGATATTATTAGTCTACAAAGCGTGCTAGTTTCTTTTATATCTGATCTTTTTAGGGCGATAAACTCTCTTCAAAATCTTCTGCTCTCCATAAATTTAATGCAATTTTCTCTTTTTCTCCATTTCACTACTGTTTATATACTGATCAATTTGGTTGTGCTTTGGTTGTTAGAACTTGGTCGATGGCCGCATTTCCTCTTTATTGCACTATTTGCTGATTTTATCTAGGATTTTATTGCTTCCTCTCGTGTTGCATTGATTCAATATAAAATTATTGCTCATATTGTTTAGGCTGTTGAGATTGTGATTGTTGGGGCTGTTTAGATTGTTGAAAGCTGATTAGTGGAAAAACTTATTAATTTCACTGTCTTTCTCATACGGTCCTTGATTTCGATCTATCTTTTACTTTTGCTTATTGATTTTGTGAATCTTGCGCTCGAATTTTTCAAACTTTGTCTCCAGAAAATTTAAATCTTCATCCCATTTTTCCATGACATTGTTCTTTTTCTGTGAGTGGTGTCTGCTTTTCTGGGATGCCAAATATTATGAGTTTTGGTTTTATTCTTCAATGCTATCCAAATTGATGATCATTTATTTTTTGCCCCTTTCCTCATTAAAATAGGCCTTTTTTTTTATGAACTCCGGAATTTCAGTTTTGAAATTAAGCTGTTCCCAATTCTTCTTGAAGCTCATGGGATCACTCATTTGTTTGCATATTTTTTTATTGGGTTCAGATAGGTCAGTCTTTCTTTTATCTGTTTTGGTTTATTTGGATTGTTGTTTCCTTTGCATTTTGTAGATCTTAAAATGGTCAGTTAGAGTAAAGCTGTTCTGTTCCTTGATGCGGTGAAAGGTTGTGCGCTTATCGTCGTTTTAGGTATAATTTTTGTTGTTGTCAAAGGTGATGGTTTCTCCTTCTGACTAGCCTCGGTGTACGGAGTTTTATAATTAGTCGTCCTCATGCAGGGGGATATTTTGATAATTTTGATGAACTTACAGGAAGCTTTTTGAATTTTTAATATGGGTTTCTTCTAAAATTTGGATGATGCTGCCGTGAATGTCCGTGAATTCCGGCCATGCATTCACTGCCTTTTTAGAGAATAGCAGTTTGCCCTGGAAAGTTATTTAAAATGATCCAATATCGGGGAACACGATGACCTTTTTGCTTTGTGTGTCATAATAACGGTTATTGTGCTTACCGGCCTCATTTTCCTTATTTTTATGGTTGGCTTCGATGGCATCACCCATACTTTTTTCGATCAGGCGGTAATGCTGTGGAGGCTGGTTCCCAACAACTTGGAAGTGTGTGAAATTTTTCTTGAGATAGTTGGACACTAGGTTAATAAATACATACACCTGACATAATAGTTTGCATATTTCTATTAACTGTGATGAGTATACCACTGATGGTTGCGACAATCTCGGCAATATTATATGTATATTGTATTCGGCTATTGATCGGTTCGCATTTTCTATTATTCTAAATGTATTATAATCATTCAAAGCGCATTAACATTAACATTAGCATTAGCTTTAGCATTTATTCCAATATACATTAATTGTCACTTACATTTATTCTGCTATTTTCGGATTTATTTCAGATATTAAATAAAAATAATATGTCTGAGAGAGCCGTAACAATTTCTATATGCTATTGAAATGGATGGAGTTCTTATTTATACTAATGGAAATTACTGTAAAGGGCCCATAATAAGATGATTGATATGTGTATATGACTGATAATTGTAGCCAGCATTAAATTTAAATACTTGAGTATTGGCACTATGGGTATTCGATAAATCCTCGAGTTATTCCACCAGTCAAAAAACATTGACTCCCAGAACATGTAGAATCTCAAAAATGAACTAAAAAATAGAGGAATTAATCTCAAACTATGGAACTTGAAAGGAGAAGTTAGGTTAATGCTGAAGATTGCCAAGTTTCAAATGACATTGCTCGCAGTCGCAGGGTTCACCATTTTTCCATATATAATGTACGAAAAGTTCCTATCCAAACCTGAAAAACGAGACACCATCGCGTTCATCACTCCAGTAGGCAGTCTGCTACTACTGGCCCCCCTTTATTACTATCGGAAATTCACCAGTAGAATAGCATCAGCAATTTCTTACAATATCTAACACAATTGCTTCGAATTAAAGCCTTTAGGCAAAAAAACTGTGCCTTTACAAATTAGTCTCAACAACATCGATGTGTAGTGGACTGACAACAACAGGCCTAAGCTTCTTGTCATCACTAACGAGATAAAACCAAACAAACAATACTATATGGAAGGAGTAGGAGATTGGGAATCTCTAGAAGTATTCAAGCACTTAGTTTAGAATAAATAAATGTGACTATTATTTGATCGAAATGTATCAGATCTGCTTTCATGTGGGATATATTATTTTGGTAAATATCTCGGCAGGTATATTTAGATAATTTCATTTACCTTCCCTCTGAACTAAATATGGCGATCTAATTAATATTAGTCATTTAGATTGTTGAAAAAGTGTCCTATTTTTTATTATTATGTAAGATATATATATAATTAGCGTATGTAGCACATATCGCATATATAACACATACATAGTAAATATATAGCACAGATAGCATATTTATTTATTTATTCGTGATTTTATTTTATTTTATTTAATTTATTTGACAAATCCATTCATGACTGGATTCAAGGCCTTGATTCTACTTTTGATATGTTTTTGGGCAGTTAACACTCGCCTGTTACACACTCAATAAAACTCAACTCTCGCCTATTCGCAAGCTCTCATGGATAAAGAGAAAGAATTGCAAGCCGAGTTGGTGAAGGTCAACCAAACTGTAGCAGCTCTCAATCAGAACCTTCAACAGAGCCAAGGATCACCCTAGAAACAAATTGTTATTCTTCAGGATGGTTTGGCAGATGAGAGGAACTTTTTATTGGATCTTCAACAAAACCATACTCTGCCAATTCAATTAAAAACTGTGAACTGCTCAAATCTTACTGAGGAGCAGAAGAATAACCTCACTATCATCATTCAGCAAATCTAAGCCAATTTGACTGCTCTCGAAAATAAAATCAATGCTCTGAATTCAACAGAGCCAAACTCCAATGGCACTATCAAAGATAATCTCCTCTTATAAAAAAAGTGGGTTGAAAATTATCTAAAGAACATTAATAGTTCCGTTGTGTAAAAATCCTGCACTCCTCCAGCAACAAACACAACCAATGCAACTGAGCCTTCAAAAATCAATGCAATCGCCAATGTCTCAAACTATGTCAACTACACAAATATCAATGCTCCAAATTGGATTCAAGGAACTTCAAATGAGGCCGAGCTGTTTACCAAACTTTTCAATGTTGTAACAAAGAACAATGTGACAAAATGCCCTGCAGAGACTCCATTTGTGCTTGATAACACAACAGAATGCGTGAAGTGCTCATAGCCTACTCCTATATTCGATGTCAGTATCGGCCAATGTGTTTCTTGTCCTGAGAAGACTCATTTGAACAGCAGTATGCACGCGTGTGTTTCAGATGTTTCTTGCCCAGATTCGATGGTATTTGTGAATGAAACACAATTATGTCAATGTCCCCAGAATACGCCATACTATGATGGATCGAATTGCGTTTCTTGCTATCTCCCCAACTATTGGAACTCAACGGCTAAAGCCTGTCAGTCTTGCTCGAATGGATCGGTCTATGACATTACTCTTGCTCAATGCAAGACTTGTCCTCCCGAGAACCCCATTGTTGTCGGACTTAGATGCGAATCATGCAATAACACTTTCTATTTTGAAAAGTCTACAAACAGCTGCCTCCCCTGCCCATAAACCATGAAGTATAACTATGCCTTGAAGGCATGTGCCTGTCCAGCAGAGGCTCCTTTGAATGTTGATTCTAAATGCCAGCCATGCCCAGCATTGACAGTCTACAACTAAATATCAGTAAAGTGTTAAGCCTGCCCTGTTGGATCAAACCTCAATATCACCACTAAAAAATGTGAAAAGTGTCCTACTTTCGCACCATTCGCAACAGGATTGAACTGTGTGGCATGCTCTAATCACAGTTTCTACAATCAATCCACACACTCATGCGAGTAGTGCCCTCTTGGACAAGCATACAACAATCAAACTTCCAGATGTGAATGCCCCACGAAATATCCATATTTCACCGGTTAATCCTGCATTCAATGCAACAGCTATAATCAATGGTGGAATGAAACCTCAAAGAAGTGCTTAGAATGCCCAATTGCTCAAGTTTATCGAAATGGGTCTTGCGTGTGTCCGAATCCTGAACAGAAGTACAATGGTGAATCTTGTATTATATGCCCATTACCAAGTAAGTGGAACCCAGCCAACAAAACTTGTCAATCTTGTCCTCCAGGCCAGCAACTCAATGCCACTAACTTCACATGCTCCCCATGTCCATCTAACTTCCCAATTTAGATTAACGGCAAATGCTTTGGTTGTCCGGTTGATAAAAACTTCTATGATGCATAAAACAATTTATGTTTGAGCTGTGCCAATGGAACTGTTTATAATCCTCTCTCAAAAAGTTGTGCACTAAATACCACTGCAAATACCACTGCAAATACAACTGCAAATACAACTGCAAATAAAACTAATCCTACAAATTTATCTAATTATAATACTCCAAATGTGACATCGCCTGCCCAAAATCCTACTACATGCCCCCTCTACGCCAAGTTTAACGAAACCATACAGAATTGTTCATGCCCTACAAATAAACCATTCAATAACACTTTTGAATGTCTCGCCTGTTAATCTCCAAAGTATTGGAATCAAACTGTGATGGAATGCCAAGAATGTCGTGATGGATCCATATATTCAAATACTTCACAGCGATGTGTTCCATGCCCTGCACAGACACCATTATAAGTTAATGGTACCTGTCAAGCCTGTCCTGGAAATAGCTTTTATGATGAGCAGTATAAAATCTGTATGAAATGCGCAGATGATTCATATTACAATGTTACTAAAAAGGCATGTGTCTCAACTACCATAAGTACCATAAATCTCACAAATGTAACAGCCGAACCAAAATGTCCAGTTGGAAAGATCTACAACAATACGACCTACAAATGTTAATGCCTTCCCACGACTCCATACTTTAATGGAAATGAGTGCTTGCCATGCAATGCTCCATTCTATTGGAATCAAACAGCCCTCTCTTGCCTATACTGTCCCTCAAACACCCTGTTCAACAATGTGACAAAAACTTGCCAGCCTTGCCCAACTGATAGGCCAATTTTAAATAATGGCTAATGCAAACCTTGCCCGAACAACTCCCATTACTCGAATTCAACTCAAGTCTGCATACTTTGTCCTCAAGGGTCAACTTTTAATGCTGCCAACGAAACATGTTTGCTCCCAGTTACTTCTAACCCTCTATTCGTTGCCAATAAAACACAAACTGAACAACCTCAGCCGAATCCTGTCAGAAACCAGACTACCCCCCAGTTTAGTCTCTAGCCAATTGAAAGTAATCCAATTGCAACTAATACGACTAACCCTCCTCAAAAGATAGTTACTCCTGTGACTGCAGAAAAGCCTTTGACACAGCCATCACCCGTTACTTCAGTCAACAACTCAACTACTTTTTCTCTCGAGCCAATTTCATATAATCCATATAACCCCAATCCTACTACCCCCACAACTCCTTCAAATGTCGTGATTTAAGCTAATCCTGTTGAAATTAATCCAACTGCTGTCAACTTAACCTCCTCAACAGAGCCAACTATCCCTGAAACTCCAAAATACATAGTTACCACTACTGTGACTTCAGAGTAGCCTGTGACATAGCCAAAAACTGATTTGATTACCTTTACCCAAAATTCAGGCTCTTTTTCTCAAGAACCAATTTAGTATAATCCCAAACCAACGACTTCCACAACCCCCTCAAAATAAGTTGAATACCCTCGCTGTCATAAAGGAGCAGTTTACAATTCCGCCACAGATAAATGCTAATGCCCATTATCTTTGCCCCATGATACTGGCAGCGCATGCGTATAATGCAAATCTCCATACTTCTGGGATCAATAGATGAGATTATGCAAAACATGTCCACACGGAGAAGTCTATAATTAGGGTAAAAATGCATGTGAACAATGTTCAGGTGAAACTCCATTCGAAATCGACGGTGTATGCTACGGATGCCCCATCAACACAAATTTCGATGATCGAAATTATGTCTGCATTCAATGCTCTGATAATGAACGATTTGTTGCATCCAACCGAACATGTGTTAAAATTGCAACCGCAGTTTCGTCAAGTGCCCCAAAATGTTCAATTGGCGCGATTTATAGCACCTCAAAAGGAAAATGTGAATGCCCTCCAAACCAACCCCATGATAATGGAATATCATGCGTTGGATGCAAATTCCCATTGTACTGGAAATATACAACTAACTCCTGCGCGGTTTGTAAATCAGGACAAACTTATAACAGTAAAACCCAATCTTGCGAAAAATGTCCTGTAGAGACTCCAATTGAGGTGGATGGAGTTTGTGAAGAATGCCCGGCTGGCTCCTGGTATAGTGAGTAAAACAACTTATGCATGAAGTGTGGAGATAATACCCATTATAACTCTTCAACTCAAAGCTGTGACTATAATGTGCAATCTCCAGCCTGCCCTCCAGGCACTGTTCAAAATAAATAGAAAAATATTTGTTAATGCCCCACTTATATGCCATTCTTCAATGGAGAAAGCTGTCAGGCCTGCTACTTGCCGAAGTATTGGAATAGAACTACATTGACATGTGCTTCATGTGAGTTAGGTGCATATTTCAACATTACGACTAAAAGCTGTGAAAGCTGCCCTCCTGGCTACATTTTCGATGCGTCAAGATACATCTGTTTCAGAAACAGGTAGTGCACGACCAGCGGCCAGAAATTAAACTCCGAGACCAACAAATGTGAATGCCCCTCAACATACCCCTACCGCAACTTCAAAACTGATTCATGTGTTGCTTGCTCTGCTCCAAAATACTGGGATTACAGCCAAAGCGCTTGCTTGAGCTGTCAATAAAATTAGTTCTTTGATTACTCGACCAAAAGATGCGTACATTGTCCCCTTGGATCATATATGGGTGTATAGGGCAGATGCGTTGCATGCTCGAAAGGTCAACACTTTGACCATGTTAGTGGGAAATGCGCGGTGTGCCCCAATGGATATGACTTTGATGAAACAACTGATAAATGCCAGCTCATCACATGCCAAGGTGGCCAAATCTATAATTCTGATTTCATGAAATGTGTATGCCCTGAATCTCGACCGCAATGGGACGGAGCTGAGTGCCTGAGCTGTGATCAAAATAAATTCTGGAGCAATTACTACAAGACATGCATCCAGTGTCCAAGCGGAACTCACTTCAATATAACAGATCATTCCTGCTCGAGCTGCCCTCTCGGATATTCCTACGATAAAAGATCCATGACCTGCCTCACAACTGTCTGCTACGAAGGCTCGCATTACAACGAAGAGCTTCGGCAATGCGAAACATGCATCTCTCCTCAGCACTGGGATAAAGTATTGAAATAGTGCGTTTCATGCCCGCTCTCTTATTACTACGATGAAAATTTATAAAAATGCACCCTTATCACATGCAAAGGCGATCGAATTTATGATTTAAAAAACAATAGCTGTGTATGTACAGGCTCGAAGCCGCATTGGGATGGTGAGAGCTGCTTCGCATGCGATTCCGGAGAGTAATGGAGTAAATAGCAACAGATTTGCATTCCAAAGTGCACAGGCGGCAGTATATATTCACCTGATGCTAAATTATGCAAATGTGTAGTCAATGGCCAGCGTTGGAATGGATAGTAGTGTGTAATATGCGCTCAGGATCAGCTTTGGAACTCTTATACTAAGAAATGCATAAATTGCCCATCAGGCACAGTCTTTAATCAAGAAACCAGAAAGTGTTAATTCCTCAAGGTAAACTCGATTGCCTCTTCCCCACAATGCACAGGAGGAAGCAGATTCAATGAAGATACAAAATAATGCGATTGCCCGCCTGAAAATCCTTATTGGGATGGAGTTAATTGCACCACATGCAACCCAGAAAGTATATGGTCTCCCAAATATTCCACTTGCATCAGTTGCCCGAAGGGATATCATTATAATAGCACATCGCATAAATGTGTCAGCTGTCCGCTTGGATACAGTTTCGATTAGTAAGGCTATCAATGTGTAAGCAGTGAGGAGTCTTCTACTGTCTGCCCCAAAGGAGCCATCTACAGTTCGAAGCTCAATAAATGCATTATCTGCCCGACTGGGTACAAATACTCTTCCTCGACAAAGTCATGTGAGATAATGTCTGTCCCAGAATGTTCCAGCGACAAAGTGTACGATGAAAACAAACAGAAGTGTGTATGCCCGTATGGATAATTCTCTGATGCTGGATCTAACAAATGTCTGAAATGCCCCCAAAGATTTCAATATGATGTAGTTTCTAAAACTTGCGTGTATGAAGTGTGTCCAGTGGGCCAAGAACTGAATTTGTAAACTAGAGAATGCTCGTGCCCCCGAGGATATACTTGGAATCCTTCCAAATACAACTGTTAATTGTGTTCAAAGGGATTCTCATTCGATAAGGTTTCTAATAAGTGTGTTGCGACTTCTGGAGCAGGCTCATGCGTAGGTGGGCAAGTCTTTAACTCAGTTGACAATATGTGTGTTTGCCCCAATCTAGCCAAGCACTGGGATGGCGAGCAGTGTGTGGCCTGTCAAGAAGGTACTCATTGGGATGGCAAAGGAGCATGCTTAACCTGCCCTGCGAGTGTTCCTCATTGGAATGGACAGAGTTGCTTCGAATGCCCAGAAGGATCACAATGGAATCAATAAAAGCTGTCATGCCTAAAATGCCCGACAGGCTCATTCTACAGCAAGGTCGATAGAGCTTGCTTGAAATGCCCTGCTAATTACTATTACGAGCAATCTACTAAAACTTGTCAGAAACTTTAAAATAGCTGCTCTGGTTTCGCACCCTTCTGGGATGGACAGAGATGTGTCGCATGCTATTTGCCTAAGTATTGGAATAAAGAATCAAGTACATGCTTAACCTGTCCGGAAGGCACTAGTTATGATGTTGCAGCTCTCCAGTGCAAATCTAAATTGGCTGGTGCTATTACTACTACAACTAATACATCAGTCGAACCCATTGTTAGGCCCATTACTAATCCTGTTGCTCTGAACCCTGTCGCTGTGAACCCTGTCGCTGTGAACCCTGTCGCTGTGAACCCTATTGCTACTAATTCAAGTTCCACTACAGTTACTTCTGCCACTAATAAATGCCCACCCACTGCACCATTCTTTAATGGCCAAAACTGTGTTTCATGCTACCTCCCAAAATACTGGAACCATGACAGCAAACAATGCTAAACATGCCCATCTGGGACAAACTATGATGTGATTTTGAAGAGATGCACAAGCTGCTCTACAGGCCAAGAATATGATCCTAAGAGATATCAATGCATTAACAAGTTTATTGTTTCAGCATCCACATCCACATCGGCATCCACATCGGCATCCACATCGGCATCCACATCGGCATTCACATCGGCAAGTCATTCTTGTCCACCCACTGCTCCATTCTTTAATGGAAATAACTGCGTTTCATGCTACCTTCCCAAATACTGGAATCATGATAATAAACAATGCTAAACATGCCCATCAGGAACCAACTACGATATAGCTTTGAAAAAGTGCACAACCTGCTCACCAGGGCATAGATACAACCCTTCCACATTTAGATGCGAACAGTATAGTTAAAAAACCCAAACCTCTAATACCCAAACTTCTCAAACTCAAACTTCTCAAACTTCTAATACCGCATCCTTGGCAACCACTGCCACAACTGCACAAACAGCAAATACTGGATGTCCAGCTAATGCTCCATTCTTCAATGGCCAAAACTGTGTTTCATGCTACCTACCAAAATACTGGAACCATGATAGCAAACAATGTGAGAGCTGTCTATCAGGGACCAACTATGATATTACTTTAAAGAAATGTCAAACTTGCGCACAAGGTTTTGTCTATAGCCCGAAAACATTTAAATGTGAAAGATCGACTGTTTCAGGGGGATCGACAGTATCGATGGGATTTGAACCAATTGAGACAGCCCCAGTTTCAGTCAATCCATCTTCTGGATCAACATCTGGATCTACGACCATTTCTGCTGTTACAACTACAACCGCTGGTGCTACTACTACTACAACCAGTGTTAATGGCAGTGGGTGCCCAAGAACAGCACCCTTCTAGGATGGCCAAAAATGTGTTGTATGCTTCCTTCCAAAATATTGGAACCACGACTCAAAACAATGCGAAAGCTGCACCCCCGGAACTAACTACGATATTGGCCTAAAAAAATGCACAGCTTGCAAACAAGGCTAATCTTACGATCACTCTCAATTCAGATGCGTCACAAAATGATTCGCTACATAAAATATCAGGTTTATTTTAATACAATATCGAGCAATTATGTTTATAGACTTGTATATATAATATACCTTTATTAATTAAGCACACACTCATCCCATTTTTGTATTTATTGTTATCCAAACTTCATCGATATTAAAATCATTTGGATGTATAATCAGAACGAACCAAATAATGTGACTCAATACATATTTCATATTTTTATACAATGTTTCTTATTATTTAATATTGTGAATATTGTATGCTTTCCTTTGATACATTATAGAGAACACGAATCCGAATCTGAATCTGAACTTTTTTTGTTGTTCAATTGAATGCTTTTTGTTATTTTTATCTGATCTGGCCTTTTTCTTCTTCTTTTATCAGTCACCTAATCGCCCCACTTTATAATTTCTTCCGTATTTTCAGCGGAGTAGAAATGGAGCAGTGTAACGGAGTAGCGGAGTAGAAATGGAGATGAGTAACGGAGTAGAAATGGAGCAGTGTAACGGAGTAGCGGAGTAGAAATGGAGATGAGTAGCGGAGTAGAAATGGAGCAGTGTAACGGAGTAGCGGAGTAGGAGATGAGTAACGGAGTAGAAATGGAGCAGAGTAGCTCAGCGAAGTAGAAATGGAGCAGAGTAGTTCAGCGGAGTAGAAATGGAACAGTGTAACGGAGTAGCGGAGTAGGAGATGAGTAACGGAGTAGAAATGGAGCAGAGTAGTTCAGCGGAGTAGAAATGGGGCAGAGTAGTTCAGCGAAGTAGAAATGGAGCAGAGTAGTTCAGCGGAGTAGAAATGGAGCAGAGTAGTTCAGCGAAGTAGAAATGGAGCAGAGTAGTTCAGCGGAGTAGAAATGGAGCAGAGTAGTTCAGCGGAGTAGAAATGGAACAGTGTAACGGAGTAACGGAGTAGAAATGAAGCAGTCTAACGGAGTAGCGGAGTAGAAATGGAGCAGTGTAACGGAGTAGCGGAGTAGAAATGGAGATGAGTAGCGGAGTAGAAATGAAGCAGTGTAACGGAGTAGCGGAGTAGAAATGGAGCAGTGTAACGGAGGAGTAGAAATGGAGCAGTGTATTTCAGCGGAGTAGAAATGGAGCAGTGTAACGGATTTGCGGAGTAGAAATGGAGCAGAGTAGTTCAGCGGAGTAGAAATGGAGCAGAGTAGTTCAGCGGAGTAGAAATGGAGCAGAGTAGTTCAGCGGAGTAGAAATGGAGCAGAGTAGTTCAGCGGAGTAGAAATGGAGCAGAGTAGTTCAGCGGAGTAGAAATGGAGCAGAGTAGTTCAGCGGAGTAGAAATGGAGATGAGTAGCGGAGTAGAAATGGAGCAGTGTAACGGAGTAGCGGAGTAGATCCATCTGCAATAAATAAATATTTCATTATTTTTTTGATGACTTAACAAAATAGTTTTATTTTGCTCAATAGGGGTTGGGGTTGGGGTTGGGGTTGGGGTTGGGGTTGGGGTTGGGGTTGGGGTTGGA
>NW_028282713.1:0-25202 GCF_059751285.1 Brachycentrus maculatus
TCCCAACCCCAACCCCAACCCCAACCCCAACCCCAACCCCAACCCCAACCCCAACCCCAATTAGCATATTAAGATTATTATCGTATTAGGATTCGCATATTAAGATTAACAACTAACAATTGAGAATCAGCAACTAACAATTGACAATTACCGAAAACCGAAAACCGAATAAACATGTGTGAGGACGCATAAATAACATTTGTGTATATTTAGTCTTGCATGATAATCGCTCTTTAATTGCAATCACTCGAATACACACATTCTCCCAGTTTATTAAGAATTACCTATAAATTAGGAAAGTCGGAAGTTATACAGTAAGATAACAGTGGTTGTGATGATCAAGATCATATTGAAATAATCAGTGCCATCAAGCAAGAATCAGTCAGCGCTCTATTGAAAAAAAATGACACTCCTGATCATTTATTTGGTTGACATCAAACTAGTATCGAATAAACTATAAACATATAATAGAGTGAACTCATAATAGACAAAGGAAAAATAATTCATGGTCTGCTCATTTAATACCAGCATGTGCATCGCTATTTATACATATTCCGACAGATAACAACATATTTTTACATATTCCTACAAATTTAGAGCTATTTCGAGAATAATGAATCATAAGCTGCTGTCAAATAATAAATATAATCCGAAGCCGATACAGTGCACCAATTTCATATAGCTATTCCAATAATATTCCAAGAAATGCATATGATTTTAGGATTACTTATACATATTAGGTTTTATGTTATCAAAATCATGAATGTTGTTCAGCTACTTTTTACACTTAATTTTTATTGCTTATTTTGGATTCTCCGATTGTTTTGCCATCTGATGTTCTGTCTGTTGTGTTCAGGGCTCCTACCACTCTGCTCTTGATCACATCTACATTGGGAATTGGAGAACTGAATATTTATTTGAGATGGGGCCTGCACTACTGTTTTTAAATTCGGCTGAAATAAATAACCTGATCTTATGTGGGGCTCACGTAAGTAAAAGTGACTCTTGGCTTGACTGTTGACATTGGTCTCACCTTATGGACAGACTGAGGTCGAGGAGGAAGAGGGAGAGGAGGCGCTGATATTAAAATTGGCACACTCTGATCCGGGACTTTATCCTTCACTTCCACATAAGCCTAAGAAATCGGCTATTTATCCCCACAGCCACAGCAGTTGAATTTGGATGGTTTATTTTATGATTTGGACTCTGCGCGATTCCCCAACGTCTTGACTTTTGACTGTTCGACCGTCGTCATAAATTTTATTTACTCTATAATAAAGATATTCGTTGATAATGACGCAGCTGTATCGATCGATATTGATGAATGTGTATTGTATGTAGTGTTTTATCATAAAATAATAAAACTAAAGCCAAACAGCCTATTGATACAAATAAACAATGTCCACTACTCCAAAAAGATGCCACTAATAATCAGCAACTGCTTGCGGCTACAATCTGGCCCATATTATCGAAAATGGTATCAAAATGCTCAAGGATAATCAATTAGTCAGAGAGCATAATCAGAATTATGCGGCGAATAAAACTGATGGTTTCGAATCCTAGCTGATCCTACAAACCGGCATCCATTCCCCCTTCTCGAAAAGCTTGCTCAAATAGTAAGCCAAGCCTTAGATTCAAGTGAAGAAAGATTGTTTCAGTTATAGATCGGTGAAGTCCGTAAAAGCTACTCCCGCTAACTTTAGCGCACTGTCGAGCCCTAGGAAAAACAATTCAAGCTTCCTCAAAAGAAGATCCAAAGTGCATGACAGCACATTCACAAGCAACAATAAAAATAAAAACACAAGCAACAAAAACTCCGAAAATTGCATCGAGCTATCAAGTATCTTAAAAAGCACTTCACCTTATCGACAGACTATCACCATGGCCAAGGACTAGAAAGACTAGTAAATTCTACGGAAGACCTACCTTAAGAAATTAAAGTAAACCAGCAGCAATCAAAACTAGTCGGGAAACAATTAAAAATAAAACAACCACAAAAGATAAAAGCTCAAAGAGTACTTTCATACCCAAGCCATGCGGTATGGAAATAAGGCCAACGATGCTACGTGTTTTACAACAGATCTAGAAGGAAATATTATGTTCTTCAACCCTAAGTAAAACTAAACCAAAATCCATCAGAAAAAATATCCGCCATCTGCCATAAACTTCAGCTTCTAAGAGCAAGAAGAGCCCTAGCTAGAGAATAATAACTATTTGCGTATCAAGTAGCGAGCAGCACGAGGATAAGCATTTGCTTCCTCTGTCTTAAAAACCATGAATGTCAGCAGAATCAGTTTGAATGGAGTGTAGAAAACTGCTAATGTTGACCAATACACTTACATGAAAAGAAATGACCTTTTCAATAACAATCATATTCGGCAAGTGACGACAATACCATTTATACATCCATCACAAGGCACAAACTACACCGAAAGCAATACAAACTTATCGGTCAACAAGAAGAATACGCAGCGAACATACCACAGCGAGGTGAAGAGCAATTTCATGACGCACTATGAAAAGAATAAACTATAACATGAAAAAACTGTGAAGGATGCTATGGAAAACGAGAAAAATTCATTCTAGTCTGTCGAATAGCATTACAAAGGGAAGAGGAGATCGCAGAGTAGTCGGCCATATCGCCCGAAGAGCAGTATAACTTATGCAGCGAAAACTGCAGGAAAAGGGCCAAGAATCATATCGTTTAGCTAGAAACTTGTTTGCTCGTTATTGGAATGATCGTTAATAATGTATTGTATTAAAGTATGTCATGTAATTATTTAAATTCTCATTCTTAGTTCATTAGAGTTTAAATTTTATATTTCGCTAAACTAAAAATTTAACTGGGTCTTAGTTACTAAACATCAGAAGAGTAACGTTGTATCAACCAATAAACAGTATCATAACAGTGCATCCCATCGAAGCCTATGATTTGAACAATCAATCGAATATCTTATGCACACAATCAATCGAATATCTTATGCACATTTTGCTCCTCCAATATTTCCCTCCTCTCTTTCAAATAGCTCATAGTCGCCTCAGCCTCATAGTCCGATACATTTACTTTCATCCTCCTTTTGATATCAAACCCATAATTCCCACAAATTAGGAAAGCATCGATCATTTCGATCATATGCCCAATCAAAAACACATTAATAACCTTATCCTTATTCTTATTATCTTCTGGTTTAGTCAAATCGTATATCGTCTTGCAATAGTTCATGAATATAAGTTACATGAATTTACTATCTTTCTATTTCTATTTTTTGTTTGTGGGAGAATCATCCAAATGCAAGAACTTATTGATTAAGGAGTGCTAGTTTTATGAGATATACTTCTTTACTTTTTTACGGGTTACTCTTAGTAGGTTTGTTAGTGAGTTTTTTGTTAGTTAATTCTAGGCATTAATTTATTGGAGCCATTTTTGGGAGAGTTGTCCGGATGAGTGTTAGTTTATGAGCTATTGTCGCTTGTTGTAAAATTATTTGTAGAGACAAAAACAAGGTAACTGCCAAAAGATTAATTAATTTAGCTGTTCGATGTATTTGGGGGCATTGATTACTGCCTATCCTATGTAATTGTATATGTCTAACTTTGATCTTAAGGATAATTATAGTTCTGATTTTATGTTTGGTGATTTTTAATGTTCTGAGGATTTGATTTTAATGCGAGCTTTGTATTTTATTATGATTTTTTTAATTGTTTATTAGTTTATTTGAGTTTTTGGGTTTTTTGTTACTTATTTTTTTATTATGTTTCTTCTTATTTTGTTTCTTATTTTGTTTCTTATTTTGTTTCTTATTTTGTTTCTTATTTTGTTTCTTATTTTGTTTCTTATTTTGTTTCTTATTTTGTTTATTGTTTTAGCACTTATTATGTTGGCTACTTTTGTATTGGCTATTTAAGTGTTTCTTTTGTTGGCTATTTGTATGATTATTCTTTGGCATTCTTTTTTGTATTAAGTATTGCCTAGTTGTCTGAAACTGAAGGCTTATTATTCCCCGCATTTGAATTGAATTGATTTTTTGACTGAAAAAGAGTAATAGTTTAGAGCTATTAGATATTTTCACAGACATTCTTGCTATATTTGAGATCGTATTTGTTCTTCATTGCCTTTTATTTGTATTTGTTGGTCGATTCATTATTGGCTTGCTTATCTGATGTCATCCCTTATTGATTATTGCAATTATGGTTCTCATTATGGTTCTCCTTATGGTTCTCATTATTTTTATTGCTGTTGTTATTGCTATTGTTATCATTGATAGTGCTCCCATTGATGCTTCCATTAATGTTCCTATTGATGCTTACCTTATTCTTATCCTTATCTTTATCTTTATCCTTCTCCATATCCTGACTTCCACTGTTGTCATTATAATTTTATTCACTTTTCAAAGATATGTTGAGATCAGATTGCAATTAAACACTATTTCTTTTGGGACAATCCTGCAGTTTCTGCTAATCATTCAGCTTGAAAGATCGCTTAGTCGGTATTTTATGTTTCAATGCATCACTTTGATTGTTCCGCTTTTCAATAATTAGGTATGCAGATATTGATTCATCTGTATAGACGAGATCGCTTGTTTTTTATGACTCTATCTTTTATGCACCATCTATTTTTGGTTAATTCTGCCGTGCATGTTAATTTATATGTGACTCCAACGGCTGTTTGTGCGAATTGCGGTGATGATGCCATTTAGGATCGCAATTGTTTTACTCTGAAGGAACCATCGAACCACCATTGCCCTTGAAAGTGCTGACTAGAGTCTCATGTGCCCAACTATTCTAAGTGTTCGCCATCTGTTTGCTATTATTTACTTTGCTGGTCTTATTAATCCTTGTGGTTTGATCCGATGTCCTTCCATTTCCAAAATCACTCTGCTCTAACGAAATATTATTCCAGTTTTGGTTTTGCCTTGTTGTCTTTTTGTGTAATTGGTTTATGCTCTTTTTGATGCTTTAGTTTCGAAAGCTTATCTTCATGCTAACTGAGTGCTTGATGCCTCGAAATGAAAGGGATGACCCTTTCTGGGGTGTGTGATGGTTTGATGTGCTGTGATCTTTGGATTTGTAGTTATTTTTGTTGTTACTATGGTAGTTAGTTTTGGTAGTATTATGGTAGTTGTTTTCAGAGTTATGAGATTAGATATGTAGACTTTTGAAACCTTTTTGAGTCTTGAGACTGCTAATATTGCTCTTAAAGCTCAAGGTATTGTTATAAGGGTCTTCCGACTTCTTTAAATAACTTTTACTATGCAAGCGTTTACTATTTGATTGAATATGAATAGTATCGTGATTATCCCTAAAATCTGCTATTGCATTGCTAGTGCATTTATTATTATTTTATTTGAGCGGATGAGCTATTTTTTATCGCTCTTCATTGACATTGTCATTTTTCTATTTACTGCATGGTTCAATCAGATAGTTTGTTGCAGACAGCAATGATCTCTTTACTTTGATTCTCTTCATTTAGTGAGCCTTCAATTATCGTTTATTATTACTTTTTAGTGTGAACTTTCGATAGCTGAAAGCAGTAATAAGTTATTCACACTCTTTATTGTGAATGTTCATTTTTTGTGGTGATTGCTGCTTTTAACTTCTGTTTAAATGCAATGTCTCATAGATGTCCAAAAAATAAGATATCTACAGAGTTATTTGTGAGAGTTAGTCGCAGGTTGTGAGCTTTTGGTATAAGGTTTTTAGTAAGTTATGCTATTATCTGTCTTAAAGCCAGATTTATTATGAGGAGAGTATTTTATCGATGAAATTTAGTAAGGGTTATTTGAGACTATTTATTTTGTCTGTATTTGCAGTGCCAATATTTATATTTGTATTATTACCATTGATACTTACTTGGTTTTATTTATTTTTCTTATCTTTCGTATGGAAATTGGTTGGAAAATACATATAAAATACTTTATCTGTATTTATATCGATGAAGAACAATTCCTCACTTATTTAATATTGTTCAAACGCAAATCTAGAGCTTTGACAATCATTGTTACATTTATGATGATGATCGTTCATGGATTTTGTTGCTTAGTAAATCTCATAAGCTTTTATGACAGCATTAATACATTCGCACATTAATTGAACAATCTTATTCTGGCTTATAAATTGGCTGATGGGCTTATTATTGTTTTGGTTGTTGTGTTTCTGTTGCGATTATGTGTGAAAAAGCGGAGTTACATTGCTTTTGTCTATGAGTATAACAGAGTTCTTTTATTTATTTCTCTGTCTTGCAATTTAACGCTAATATTTCAGATCGGAGTGATTTTGTAAAGGATCCCCCTATTAATTATCATCCTCTTCATCGTAGGTTTGTAGGAAGGGATGTGCGATCAGTTGGCTATTGTATGATTTTAGAGTTTATTCCAAAGTGGGATGATGAAAATAGAAGATGGGCTCAAAGTATTTGCTATTGAGTCGAATAAGCCAGTATTTATGCGCGAGGAAGATATCACAGCTTGGAAGTTCTGCGTAGAATGATATCGAACCTAGTCTTTTGTATAATGCCATATTATAGAAAATTATATTAATCGTCATGATAAACAGATGTATGCAATATGAGATCTATGAGTATGTGTATGAAGATGGAGGTAGCGGCGTTATTAATGGAATAGAGATAGAGTTAAAATGAAGGCGTAGACAGAAAATATTTGATAGAAAACATATATATTTAAGGATAGAAAATATAGATACAATTTGGTGATAATAAAGAATGCCATTTGTTTCTCTTAAAATCAATGATGGTGCTTATGCTCTTCTCCAGGGTTGGGGACATCTTCATGGCTGTCGTGATGAGTATGCCTGGTCCTTTCATACTCGAAGTTTTATTTATGATAGCCAGTTGACATGTCTTGATGAGTAGCAGGCTCTGATTTGGTGACTTTAGATGTATAATCTCTTAAAAATTCGTTTACCAAATGTCTTTCTTGGTACTCGTCGATGTTCATGTCAGCAATGGGTGACTATTGTTTGGATTAGATGACAGTTCCTGTTGTTTGTCTCCAGTGCGTTTCGACCCCTTGCACATGCCATTGGTTGACAACTGCTACAATCTGGTCTCCTTCACAGCTCTTGTAGAGATCCCTGAAGATCCTTTCATCTCGTAAGTCGACTAAGACTCGCTTTTGAATGGGGGCGATTTTACTGAAAGCAGCAACCATGAAATTAGCCCGACTTCTATCAAAAGATTCAGCGAATGCTTCAGCCCCTCGAGTCTTTAGAATATTCTTAAAATCAATCATATCAGTATTCCAGGCATTTTGAGTTCGGAACAAAAATCTGCTCTTCCACATCGCAGTATGGAAATACATATCAGTTTCCGTTCTCAAACTCTATAAAGTGATCGGATCGAATTAAGTTCCTCCGAAGTGTATTTTTGATCCAGCTTTATACGCCTCCTCAAGTGCATATTTAATTTCGAGACCAGGAACAAAAGGTGAAAAATCCTCAGGGAAGCCAACATAATATTTCATAGATCCCATCCATGTGTAGTACCTCAATCTCCATAGAATTCCCCGCAGGCCGTTCTCAAAGCGATAAGAGTCACAAGGAAATTCACTGGCAATGTTCGAGAATTGTCTCTGGTTGTTCGCCTGAACTAATCTAATCAATGCGTACCTCAACATGTTTGGCATAGTTCCACCAAATATCAGAGGCCTGGACGTATACGGATGTGGGGTTAAGTTTACTGATGAGGTCGCGGGTGCGATGGGCCAAAACAGTTGATGTGTTGGTTGTTCCAATCAAGTGAAGTTTCCTGTTTGATTTCGGGTCTTCAAGGAGAGTATACGTATTCTCGAAAGGCTTGTGCCTGTTGCCGATACGGTTATAGATACTGCTGTCAATATTTGGTTGACGCAGGAACCTATGAATTACTTTAGATGTCATTAATCAATTAATGCAATTCATGACAAATAATTCATATTAACACTTTAATAGTTGCCAATTCCTCAGTCTATCGCTCTCAATTCAAATACTCTTAAATAATTAACATTATTAATGACTCACGCTTATTTTTCCAATTAACATGTAATATTGAACGATAAGTTTAGAGAAAGTACTTCAGAAATTAATAGTATACAATTATATGATTGATCCTAAAATGCTGACAACATCAATCAGTAGAGAACATAAATAGTTCCGCTCTTCGTTGCCCATTTATCTCCCTTCTCCATAAACACCTCCGACCAGCTCTTCTTCCTATTCTCTGCATTCTCACCTATTTTCTATGCATTATTGTCATTGAAGAGCAAACTGATTTATTTCCCATTAATGAACACACTTCTCGAAGTGTCTAACAATTTGTCAACTTTGTGCATTTCACTTCGATTGATGATCTTCTATCTTTAGTGTTGGGTGTTGCAAGGGCCATGCAACCGACAGTTTGGTATTTTTTTAAGTATAACAGAGTTGATTAAACTAAGCCGTCTGTCTCTTGCTTGTTTCTCGAGGAATGCGACAGGTTCGCAAAACAAAGTTTGTAGATAATTGTTGTAGCTTTTTTATCTAGGCTGCTCTTCAATAGTTTAGGTGCCTTCGCATCGGCAGGGGTAGATTTGTAGATAGAAGTATATAGGGTTGTCGGGTTTCATTTCTTAGCTGACAGTCGAGAGTTTGAGGTTGTTAAAACTCATGAAGGGTGACAGCTGTTACTTAAAATGTGACAGGCATATTTATTGTAGGTATGAGCATGGCTTCTTGAGGATTTATAGGGAAAGTGGCTGCAATAAAGGAGTCGAAGTGATCTGCGATGAATCTGGCTGCTGCAAAACAATAACCAGCATATTTAATTATACTTTCCCAATATTTATGTAAATGCTAATGTATATGTTTGCATAGAACAATGTATGTGATGATGGATATGATGATGTATAAATTAACGAGAAACATGAAATTCAATCCTGAGCCATGAAATAATTATCTAATCAAAGGATATTCATAATTAAAAAAATCTTCTAGATCTTCTCAAATCAGGCAAGCCCATCGACACACACATACACACATATACATGCCTGCATATTTATCGGTATGCATATTCTATCATATCGATCACATTAATTCCCAGAACAATCAAAACTCCCAATCGTCGAAGTATCCTTACTTCTCAAACATCGCAATTATCTTCTCTAAATACAACTTATCGATTTAATCGAATTAGTTCAGCTTCTCTGAATCAATGTCTAACACTCCGATTACAGTCGATTCGTTTTATTTGCTGAATTTGCGGATTGGTATTACTATCTCCGATTGAGATTGTGAGGAGCATGCGATATGTCCCTCAAATTAATGGACATTTGGCACAATAATCGTGCTGTTTGTTTACCAAGAAGTCCCACAAACCCCTTGACCTTTAAAAATCTTAGTGCATGCTGGGGGACCTTGAAAAGAGCCCAAAGACAGATACTTAGATTCTCCCTCAAGTGAGCTTTGTTCCTTCGAATTATACTTCCCAGAGTAGACAAAATAGTATCCAACCCACCACCAGTTAAACTATCTTTTGAGTATGGCAACCAAATTCGATCGATTTGCAACAGGATGCGCTGATTTTTCTAACCTATCTTCAAGTTGATCCAAAACAGTCTTATACTTCATTTATTTTTAACTAATCACATTGAGTTCAGCTGCTATTGTGTTTTTCTCCATTTTACAGAAAGTTGAGATGCGATCAAATGATAATTATAATGGCATCCGAAAATCAGTGGACTTTGCATGCAATGAGTAAAGTGATGTGTTTATAGCTTAAATATAGGACGTATGGCTTAAATATAGGGTAATCAATGGATCATGCGACGAGTTGACAAGCTCCGCCTATTGCCTTGATTTTTCTCTCTGCCTTTTTGCTGAAGAACTTAGCTCTCACCACAACTGGGAGTGAGGGGAGGAATCCTTTGCCTAGGACCTTAGAGTAGCCTGCTTTGGTGACATCGATAACTGGGATGCTCTCTTTATTCTTTGAGTAGTGGTCGAAGGTACTGGACTGGACGAGGCTCCAGACTTTATCAACGTTGACTGTGGGGCAGAACAGTTTATTGCGTTTAAGGTGAAAGAATCTCATACCGATCTTGCCGAAATAGCCAGGATGATATCTGTCCATAGCAGTTCTGTTATGAGTAAGGCCACCGGCATTACCTCGGCCTCCCGAATGTTTTCTGTTTTTGCCGATACGCCCTCCTCCACAACTCACCGAACCTCTAAGTTTCCTTGTCTTTCTAAGTCTGGATGTCATTGGATGGTAAATAATAAATTACTATTATTTAATTATTATTATTCTCACCCCAATCCATTATAGCGACGACACCATTATGCCCCTTTTTAATGGCAGCACCATTATAATTAACAACACCATGAGAATTAGCAGCAACCAATCCAACCCAATCCAATCTGAATTCTCTTCGGAATAATCCCCAAAATTATAACAGAATGATACACATAATAATCATAATGATATAATTGCATAAAGTTTATATAATAAAGTAATAAATTTATTTGGCAGAATGCTTACTGATACATAGCGAAATAACTAAACAAATCAATACTGCTAATTACTATTAAAGAACTCTCAGAGCATCAGCTCTTTCATCACAATATACTTCCGATGTGCAGATAGAAAAGGCGTAAAACTGGTAATAAATGGAGCATATCATCCGATAGCCATGCTCTTCTAACTCGCACGGAAACATCTCGATATTCAAATCACAAACTTACTGATGTATATAAAGGGTCACTAATATCGATAAATAAACTATAGAGAACCAGCAAATTCCACTAACCAAAAATAAGCAGTCAACTAACACCTAAACTTAAACCTAAACCCCACAGCTATCAAAAATCATCAATAATAATAATAACAAAGAACGAATAATAATAACGCACTCATAAGGTTGTAAAATAACACTATAATCCATGTATGTCGAGGATAGTAGCATAATCATAATCATAATCGCTTGAGGGTTTAGTATCATGTGATAATTAGAATTACCTTTGTATTGCTTATGGCAAACTCTGCGAATGGCTCTAAGAATGTCAGTTAGCACTCGGTACTTGTTTCGACTGAAGGTGGCACTATAGTCAGATAGGCGCTTATTTAGTTTTTAATGCATTTGCCAGCGAGTGTTAAATGGGGTAGTTCATGGAAGGAGTGTAAGCTTCTATAAAGAGGTCGAATTATTGATAAGGACATCAGTTTTGTTCAGCTTAATATTTAGGATGGGGCTGTGATGCACGTGTTGCCCATTTTATTATGTTCAGCCAAAAAGAATAGGAAGGGCAAGAAAAATAGCATGGTGAGGATATAGAAAGCGGTGATACAGATCCCCATGGAATCAGAGTAATCTAAATCAATCAACACATATTATTGCCAATCAAAACCGTAGTATAAACAATAATAAAGACAGTCAATACGCGAATAAGAATTATAATAAGACTTCAGAAAGATATTCGAGGATGAACATGACGAAGATAGCTAAGCAAATTAATAAACCCAAAGCCAAAGCCATAATTCTACCATAGATCAGAGTAAACCTAAAGCCCTACACAGCATTTAATCAAATTTAAACTATAGCAGCGCTACTCAAATAAACAGAGAGTCAGACTCATGGCACAGCTATCGACTTCACGGATATCCCACAGACATTCAACATGAAGCCATACACCACTAAGTGTAATAGCAAATAAGCAGCCAACCAAATTTTAAAAAGAAACTTCCACTTACATTGAAATTGGTAAAATTCAACCCCTAAGAGCCTGACAATTATGTTTGGTAGCGAGATACGCTGAACATCTTTGGAGTATAATAGAAATTATTGAAATCACTGCCTAAACCTAAACATTAACCCATACTCTACAAATAAAGCAGCACTTCAAATTCTATTCCGACGACGAAAAAGAATATCCTATTGAAAAAGAATTATTCGCATGAATAATTTCAAAAAACGAATCAAAAGAGACTAACAACGAGTGCAAAACTGCGTCTTCGACAGTAATTTCAGAAATTACTACAATCTGACACTATTAGTTTAAAAGCTTAGAAGTAGATCGATAATAAAACTGGCACAACCATAAATGAACTGAACTTATAACAAACAGATTAACTGATATTTTAGGACTTTAAAATTGAAAGAAATTGAAAGTCGCACGATAAATTTGCTGATTACTTTATTTTCCAGTATAAATTTGCATAGTCACAACAATTGATATCATTTTTAATGCATTTATTGGCATTTGGGTTACATTTGTTAACAATCGAGTTACATCTGTTCCACTTATTGATAATTATTTTGTTATTTCGGCCTATTGCTTCCCTAAATGTTGATAGGTTTGCCGTCAACTTCGTAGCCTTTCACACAGTTAACAATCTCATAGCGAGTGCCTCTACTCTTAAATATCTTATTCGAAAACATGTTAGCTAATTCTTTATACGATTTTGACTGCTCTAGTTAACTTTCATTTGCAATTTTTTTGATCTGCTATAAGAATATATAGCACAAGATCTCAGCATCAATAGCCCCGTACTCTATCATCTCATTAAATAAGGGCCGAATTCGCCAATCTGATCTTTGAAAGTCTTTACTCATTTTATAGTGCAGATACTTTTCCGCTAATGTTCGCAAGCCTACAGTATTAGTTTTGTTATTGACTGCTTTGCTATTTGGCAGGCCGATGCAAGCGAATATTCTCCCGGTATCAACGACATTGTTAATTTTATTAATGCTGATGGTATTGTTATTCTCAGTATCGCTGTCAGTGTTGCTGCCAATGTGCAGCTTATAATCCTCATTGAGCCATCGTAGATCATTTTAATAGGCATGGAATATTTTGATTTTATCACTTCTCTCTAAGATATGTCTCATAAATGATCCTATATCTTTTTGAGTGATCATTGGTTCTTCATTTAAGCCTTCATATTTGTTCATGTCGCTCTTCGTGCCATCCTTTGCATCATTACGCAGGAATAGATCTGAGGGATAGTTTTGACTGAGAGGGTCTAATATGAATATTTAGCCTGCAATACAAATCTGCACAGAACATATGAAATGTTCTTTATTGGAATTGCTATAATGCTATGTGTCGATTCCAATCAGCAAGTGCTCTTATATTTTCAGTTTTAATTCCTATAATTGAGTTATTGTGCGAATCATTGAGTAATTTCTTGATGTTTCAAATTTGCATATCGGTTTTAGGATCTTCTGTTGCTGTTGCAACTACTGTTACTGTTATAATTACAGTTACAGTTATAATTACAGTTACTGTGGTGATGTTTAATTACAGATTACTGTATGATAAACTTGTCTTTACTTTTCGCTGAGGCTATTAATAACTGAAGTAGACTAAAAGACCCAAGGCTGCACCGCTTATAAACATATAACAGTCTGTTTTTCCTGAAACTAATGCCGAATGAGCTGATATTCAGGTATTTGCACATGCAAGTAACTGCCAACACCATCTAGTTACTTGCATTACTACATGTTACTATTTGGTATATTGGCTCGCATTAGTATGTTTTTCAAATATACGTAGATATCGCTGATGCCATTCACTAAACAGTAATCGAGTATGGATAGCTTATTATTATGGCTATTGTTGGTGTGCTCACTGCCACTGTCTTGAGGAGTGTGAGGAGTGTGCTAGTTTTTACTCTTCGTGAAGCGAGAGGATTGGTAGCCTTTGTAAGTTATGAGACTGAGTAATTATTATTTACTGAATTTTCGAATACCCCTCCTAATTCCTGTCGACAAATGCTATTTTTATAGCGATGATTGCATAACGCTAAATGAATCGCCGCCCTCATTTTTGAGATCTCCGTCATCCCACATTGCAATAACATCATTATAAATGGTAATCAAAGCAGCAGTCATCCGATTCTTCACCAGCAGAATCAAAGTCTAAAACAGCTCTTCTTGGCTCGAACACAGGTTGCTATCACACCCATACAGTATCTTCGTAATATCATTCTAATTTGATTTGGGGGTAATTGAGAAGTTCGTGATTTTGATTGTCTCATAGCCAACAGTTGATCCATACTAATACATCAGTAACACTGTGTCAATGATTTTAGATTGCTTCTCATGTGATTACTGCAAGTAATGGTCGAGGAGACAGTTTACAATATTCTGCAGATCTGTGGCATTGAAATACTTATTTAGGAGTCTCTACGATGATGAAGGATTTTGAGTGAGTATATACGTGAGTATTGATGCACAAAATTAAAGGATTGTGGTAGTAATTTATTTATTTGAGGGCATTTTGTTAGGTATTGTTGGTATGCCTGCTTTAATGCTATTTTTAATTGAGGGGGAGACTGCATTGTTTGTTAGTGTGGTCGCTGAAATAAGTAAATCATCGGGGTGAATCTAAGGCTATTTCTTTTTATGATGGTACTTATGGGGATTTTATTGTGCAGTAGTCCTACTGGAGGCTGCCTATTACTTCTTCAGGGTAAAATTTGTTTATTGATGGATCCTACTAGGTTTCCATTAATCTTCACAATCCTGCTCCATCAATGTCTCTTCTTGATTGTTTCTATCTCTGGCTGCTTTCTTGTGATTCCGGCTGATAGGATATTAGAGTAGTTAGCCGATACTTTCCCTGATTGACTTGTTTGTTAGGAGGCCATTGAGAAGAGGTATGAAATAGTTTAATCTTCGCATTTATGAGAGTATTTGTTCGATGTATTTCTATCTTATTTCGTGGGGCTGTGAATGGAGGTTATCTGAGTGGGATGGGTGTGATTGTGGATGCATATGCAAATAGTGGTGCTGTTGGTAGTTCTTCTTAAGCCATGGCAGTTTATGCTCTGGCAATTTATAATTTTCAATGTGATTGCTTTACTGTTTCTAATGCTGGCTTTGATCCTCAAGGAATAATAACAAATACTTCCAATTATCGAGCCGATCATACTGTAAACAGCATTCCAATAGTTTATCCAATTGCAGAGGGTGATCGTATTGGGCATGCAAACTCGCAAGGTATAAAAAGACATCTGGGTCAGGCAAGGTTATTGAAGCACACAAAGGCGTATACCCATGGAGATCTGTGCTCGTAAATTAGCAGTTATGCTACTAAATGAGCTTTGATAAAGTATCTAAATGGCCATATTTCGCAGCAATGAAAACGCAGGACTATTGCTTGTTTGTCATATGCTTTAGGTTGGCGCCTTTTTTGAGGAGTAGTTTCAATGAGCGGTTGGCTCGAGAGGACACTGCACTGAAAAGAGGAGTGAAGCCATCGAAATCGGTGAATTATATGTCATGACCAGCCTCTAGAAGCAGTTCAGCACATTCTGGGCTATCTTCGAGTTTTATGTGCCCTCTTCTCTTGCCATCTCTCCCTCCTTCTATCCCCCAAACCGCATTATGCAAGGCAGTCCGCCCTTTCACATCTCTTTTCAGCAGATCGACTTGAATACTTAACAGATACTTGACTACTTAGATGTTGCCAAGATAGCATGCCTTCGACAAAGGAGTCCTCTACAATTTGGAAGGCAGCTCAGGATCGGCCCCATGCTGGTACAAATACTTCACAACATCCAGATTGCCCTCAAACGAAGCCAAATACAATGGTGTTCTTTTTTGATACTATCGCCAGTTAATATTTACTTTGATCTCTTCAACTAAGAATCTAATAATATGCATGTCAGCCCGCTTTATGGCATAAAAGAGTGAAGTCTGTTTCTACTAGTCTAATGCCTCGAAATCGAGGCCGAGTTTGCTCAGCATTCGTATTGAAGGTAAGGAACATGCTTATATTGCAATATGTGAAACAGATTTATTTCCATTTATTATGCTATTCAAATGTTCTGATAAGCTGCTGAGCTACTCTTCTTCTAAGACTTACATAATTGTTCGAACAATTTATTAATGATTGCTTTGCTGTTATTTCAATTGCAATAATAGTTTTAGTTTGTCCCCTGAAAGATTGGTCGCACATGCCAAAACTTCAACAATTTGATCATTTTTCAAGTGATGTATTAATTCTGGATGGTCTTTCTTGCGAGTGTTGACTTTGTTCATGATTTTGGTGTATTTTTGGCTGAGAATAATGGGATCAAACTTGAAATCTAAATACACATTGTACAACTTCGTGAAATTATTATAAAAATTGATCAGATCAGGCACAAGGCCACTCCCTGATTTTAGAACTTTAGGCCATATTCGGCATTTAGAGAGGCATGAGTACATTATTACATGCTCAATTGTATAATTCTAGTTGCTTTCCGGAATCGTTGGCTGTAGCTATAAACTAGCAATGCTCGTCTTTAGCAAAGCATTTAGTTTAATTACTTAGGTTTGCATTATTGGCGATTTCGTGCTTTGTTTGCACAACAAATTAGCAGAGTTGATTATTTACTGCACTTTCTGCTCATTGATCAAAGCTGATGACTACTTCTAAGTCTTTATTTCAAGAAATGCTCGATAATCAATTTCCTAAGGATCAGAGAGTTCCAATTGTTGCAGCTCCCAACCCCAACCCCAACCCCAACCCCAACCCCAACCCCAACCCCAACCCCAACCCCTCCAACCCCAACCCCAACCCCAACCCCAACCCCAACCCCAACCCCAACCCAACCCCAACCCCAAGCTACACGCGAACAATTAGAATATTTCTATCCTGAATTGTGATAGCATATAAATTATCAGCTAATCTAAAATAGAACAGTTTTAATAGAACTATTTGATTGCAGTTTTTAGTATTTTATGAACATAAAGAATAATTTGACGTTTAAGTCATTGCTAGGCTAGAAGCATTAAGTAAGGTATGCCCCGAAACTGTGAACTCTCTTATCTACCTCCAAAATTAATTAATGATGAGACGATAGTCTCTGTGGATTCCGATTAAGCCGATGAGATCATTTAAACAGAAATACCATAAGTAAGTAAATTCCACAAATTAAAGCCAAAGAATAGTGTTAAATCGTTGCATATTGCAATTGATGAATAGAGCAACTCAAGCTACGTCCTTTAATAGGAGAAATAAAATAAAGTCAATTGGAATGAATTCATTAAACTAAAAAAAGAGCAATACTTGAAGTATTATACTCTGGTAGGCTATTTAGGAAGGGGCGGCTTCGGAGAGGTCGTGGAGGTGATCAATAAGTTTACAGGAGTCAAATACGCGGCGAAGAAGATCAATAAGAGTGAAATCCCCAAAAATAAACTCTATAAGTGTTTTATCGAAATGTAGATTATGAATGACGTCGATCATCCTTCAATTGTGAAGCTCGTGGAAGTCTACGATTTTGATAATAAGATAGTGCTCATCATGGAGCACCTCAAGGGCGAAAATCTCTAAGACTTTCAGAATAGCAGAGTGATCAGCGAAGAAGAACTCATCGTCATCACTAAGCAACTATTGCGAGCACTGGCTTACCTTCACAACAAAAAGATAGCCCACAGAGATGTTAAGTGTGAGAATATCATGATAAATAGTGCGAATCAGATCAAGTTGATTGATTTTGGGCTAGCGACCTATTTATCGGGCGAGTAGAAACTTAAGCATCAAATTGGGACATTGCCCTACATGGCTCCCGAGGTCATGGATAAAAGCTATAATCAAAAGTGTGATATATGGGCGCTAGGGATTGTTTTGTATCGAGTTATTACTGGCAGATTTCCGCATAAAGGGCTGAATCGCTACGAGGTCATCTAATCCATCAAGAAGAAGGACATATCTTTTGTTAATCCCATATGGGGCCAGTATAGCGAATAATGCAAGAAGTTTGTATCACTCCTTTTAACCAAAAACCCGGAACTGAGGCCAACCGCAAAATTCATGTTAGAAAGCTCATGGGTATCAAAAGTCAAAACAATGCACAACATCGCCCTTTAAAAAAAGATATTTGCCAGAATGGCCAAATTCGAAGTAAGATATCATTTAACAATAGTTCAAAACTGCCTTGCATGCGGTTGTCCACACTTATATAGTTTCTCAGCTGATTTAGGACCATGAGAAGGAAGATATCATCGCGGCTTTCAATCGCTTGGACACTTAGAAAGACGGGGTGATCAGCTTAAACTAGCTTGAAACTATGTTTTCGTCGTCGTTAGATGGCAAAATCAGGGCTGAGAAGATTATGCGTTTCTTGGATTTGAACAAATCAGGGACAATCGACTATACTGAATTTATTGTTGGAGTGATCAATGAGAGCATAATAAAAACACGAGACAATCTAGAGAAGGCGTTTCATTTCTTCGATATCGATCATAATGGCAACTTGTCGATTGCTGAAATGACCAAGTTTTTGGAGGAAAAGGTGCAGTCCAATGAAGAAATACGCAAGATATTCGACATGGTTGACTCCAATAAGGACGGCAAGATCACCAAGGAATAGTTTTTAAACATTCTTGCCAAGAGTTCCTTTTCACGTGAGCAGGATATCTAGACTTCTAGAGTTTCCTACTCTTCTGCCTCTGACAACCTTAAGGATGAAGAAAGTGCCAAAACTCAGGTCCACAACAATCTCAAATAGAAGCCTTTCGTTTGCGACGATGAAAAACCAAAGCTGAACTATAGTTACATGAATCATCCAGTAAACGCACCACCTGCTTTAGGTCAACATGTCCCATAACTCCCCTTTCTTCCGTAATATTAAAATATACCCACCTATAATCAACAATAGCAGGTCAATAGAGAGGATACCTCTATCTAAAGAATAATCAGCATTAACATGAACAAATAAAACGATTACATGAATTAAAATGCTGATAATAATGAAGAAAAGATAAGAAAAAGAAAAGCAACCCAAACCAAAAACTAAAACATGAATCAATTGAGATAAAAGTATAAAATCGTTGTGCGATTGCCAAAGGATTGATCGATAGGCAGCTCTAACTTACCATGATTTTAATTGTATCACTTGGAATTTCGTTAATGTGATTATAGTTGGTAATGAATGCTTATCATTTGAGTCAGTATATAAAGAAGGAATGTAGGTGCATGGAAACAATAGGATAATCTATTAGGATATAAACGATCAGCCTTCTTCTTCATCGAATTCTCCTTCTTCTTCGGCTGTGGCGTCCTGATATTGTTGATATTCAGAGACCAAGTCGTTCATGTTGGATTCAGCTTCTGTGAACTCCATCTCGTCCATTCCTTCACCGGTGTACCAATGGAGGAAAGCTTTTCTTCTAAACATAGCAGTGAATTGTTCAGCGACTCGTTTAAACATCTCTTGAATAGCTGTACTGTTTCCGATGAAGGTCACGGCCATCTTCAATCCCTTGGGTGGGATATCGCAAATGGATGACTTAATGTTGTTGGGGATCCATTCGACGAAGTATGAAGAGTTCTTGTTTTGAACATTCAACATTTGTTCGTCAACTTCTTTAGTTGACATTCTTCCTCTGAAAACTGCGGAGGCGGTAAGATATCTTCCGTGTCTAGGATCCGCAGCGCACATCATGTTCTTGGCATCGAACATTTGTTGGGTGAGTTCTGGGACGGTCAAGGCTCTGTATTGTTGAGATCCTCTTGAGGTCAAGGGAGCGAATCCAATCATGAAGAAATGCAATCTGGGGAATGGGATCAAGTTGACGGCCAGTTTTCTCAAATCTGAGTTGAGTTGACCTGGGAATCTAAGACAGCATGTAACTCCTGACATCGCAGCTGAGACCAAATGGTTGAGATCACCATAAGTGGGGGTTGTGAGCTTGAGAGTTCTGAAGCAGATATCATAAAGGGCTTCATTGTCAATAACCATGCACTCATCGGCGTTTTCGACCAACTGATGGACAGAGAGAGTGGCGTTGTATGGCTCAACGACGGTATCTGAGACCTTGGGTGAGGGGACAACTGAGAAAGTTTACATGATTCTGTCGGGATATTCTTCTCTGACCTTTGAAATGAGGAGGGTTCCCATTCCTGATCCTGTTCCACCTCCGAGAGAGTGCGTGATCTGGAAGCCTTGGAGGCAATCGCATCCTTCAGCTTCTTTTCTGGCAACATCGAGCACTGAATCGATAAGTTCAGCTCCTTCAGTATAGTGACCTTTGGCCCAGTTGTTTCCGGCTCCACTTTGACCGAAGATAAAGTTGTCGGGTCTGAAGAGTTGACCGAAGGGTCCAGCTCTAACTGAATCCATTGTTCCGGGTTCGAGATCCATGAGCACTGCACGGGGGACATATCTTCCGCCGGTTGCTTCATTATAATAGACATTGATTCTTTCCAATTGAAGGTCAGAATCTCCGTGATAGGCACCTGTGGGGTCAATTCCATGTTCATCAGAGATGACCTACCAGAACTTGGCACCGATTTGGTTACCACACTGGCCTCCTTGGACGTGGACAATTTATCTCATCCTTGTTTGAAATTAAAATAAGTTACGAAAATGAAATCCATCAAATTTATACCATAGAAAATGCAACTGTTGAAATCACTAATCTACTAAATATTTAAATTCTCTTAATAGTATGAATTAATTCAAACTTTCGTCCCATTTCTTCCCATTTCCATTTAAATTTCACATGCGAGAGTCTGAAACTTCGGTTAGTCATATTCTGAGAAGAATCTCAGCTTTTCCTGGATAATTCCCATCTCCCACTATTAAATATAATCACCTTTCCATGTGCGGAGTCAGGGAAGTGCCTCGCTATTTTTGAATTGAAGCTTTTTTTATTAAAGAATAAATTTGGTGAAAATCTCTGAAATTCAATATTTATTGTATTTATCTTTATCGCCCCTTTGTTTTTCAATGAGATGCACTTATTAAGTTATATTTATTTCTTCTATTGACTATCATACAATCATAAGAATGCAAATAATCATCTAATTTTGACTGAAATTCCTGTTAGTTATAGTTTATGGCTGGTTGATTGATCAATTTAATGTTATTGCCTATTGGGTCCGTTCTGCTATTTTTTTGATATTCAATTCCTTGAATGCTTTGAATATTGTTAAAAAATTGAACTAATTCATTGTTTTTATCATAAAGATGTTTATGTATGGGCTATTTAAACTGGAACAATATACTCTGATGATGATTTGGCCAATAGAATTGCCTAAACAATATTCTAAAATATCAATAAAGCATAATTGCCCAAAACATATGATGTCAGATATATGCAATTTATGAAACAAAACATGCTAACCTCACAACGAACTAAAAATATCAACAAACCCAGCTCCTTTCAATAATTTTATTTTGTTCTGCAGCATAAAGATATGTCTTTTCAGCTGATCTCTCTCAATATGATGCATTTTTATGAGCCTTTTCTTCTATTTTTATTCTAGGCATTCCTTTGTGGACAACTCACCTGTTTTTATATTTTATATCATTTATAACTATGCTTATTGTTTATCGATGACGAGGATTAACTCATCCACGGTTCGTGCAAGTTAATCCAAAAGCGACATCACACATATATTGGCGAGGCTGGTTTTTATTTTTTCTAAGTTTGTGCTCGACGAATGTTGCTTAATTGAATAATATTAGTTTCTTTCAGATATTCTTGGTTTTTATTATTTCTTTCTGCATTTGCTGACTGAGCCGTAAAGTTTCTTAGGACTTCTATGAGTTTTACTCTGAATTGAATACTTTTTAATATGAAGGAGAGTTGAAGGTGATTTAATTTCGTAGTGATCAAATAAACTCTTTATCGGGTGAACTTGTTTGGTTTTGCATTTGTTATTGTTGACCATTTTATGAATCCTGGTGCTCCTGGTGCTCTTTTGTTTTTCAAGAGAGTTATATTTTTGGCATTAATTAAAGTTTTGGAAATTATCTTTCGATTAGATTTTATACAATTTTTTGAGTGAAATCGCCTTTTTATCCTTGGATGATTTTGTTATTTTATTCGCATATTAGTTATTGTGCATGTTTGTTGCGAATTTGAACTTCTTTGGCTTACATGAAAATACTTTGTTCCTCTATGATTTGCTGTCTACTTATTCTTTATTGATAACATTTATATACTGTATTTTGTTTATGTTACTGTAATCTTTAACACAATCTGTTTGCAAGTCAGCCTAATTATTTAGAATGTGTTTCAAATGTAACTTTTCATTTATTGATTTGAGGGATGGTAACAATGAACTGTATTCTTAAATTTCGACATACTCGTAATCTAACTCTTGTAATTGTTTAATAAAGCTTGTTGTGCATTAAGAATCTTAATTATCTTTTATATTATGATTTCGTTCGCAAGTCAAACTTGGCAATATTTTACTGGAATGAATATGCTTTTAGATTTCATTTTGTCTGTTATTTGTCTGTCGCTTGCTTTTGAATCTGTTTGAGCCTGCTGGCTAGTTTTTGAATATGCTTTTGCACTCATATACACCATTAATATTTGAATTGCATTCTTCTTCGTTTGTTGGAGATTCGAGCGCTTTGATAAATGGCTCTCTATTTTTATTGAAGGATTTGAAATTAATGAAGATGTCTGGTTGCTCTCTGTTGTTGGATTCTGATGGGAAGCTACTGCATGAGTGGGGCAGTATTTCTACATCGAGGGTTTTTGCTGATGATTAAATTATTAGGGAAGAAACCGGACCAGTTCTCATTTAGGTGCTATTTTAAGGTTTTTAAGCCAAATTTTTACTCGATATCCCTTAAAAATTATGATATTTAGGCTGCATTTTTTTTGTTTGTTCAAATCTATTACTTATTTTGTTACATATCGACCATAAAAGCAACAATATTCAATCATTTTATTTCTATTTCATTCTTATCGCCTGTTCAGAGAAAAAACCTGAATTCCTTGAAATATATTCTGAAACCTTATTATTAACACACATTTCCTATAATATTCAAATTTCCCACAAAAATAGCCCAAAATGCCTAATTTTTAATAACTATTATAAAATACATTCTGAAGTTATATCCCGTTAATTTAAGAATCTGCATTATAGTTTCCAATCAGTAAAGATGAACCAATACCAAATCCTGAATAAGCTGGGAGAGGGTGCATTTTCTGTTGTGTACAAAGTCAAAAGGAAGTAGGACGGGCAAGAATATGCAATGAAGAAGATGCGAATCATGAATCTCAATGATAAAGAACTTTCCAATTGTCTGAATTAAGTGAGAATACTTGCCAGTGTTACTAACTAAAATATTCTTGCCTACAGAGATTCTTTCTATGATGAGCTTACGAAGACATTCTGCCTTGTCACCGACTTTTTGGATGGGGGAGATTTGGCTCATTATATTTCGAAATGTAAGAACATGCGGAAATAAATCTGTGAAAAGGTTATATGGGATACTGCTTATCAGATTCTTAAGGGGTTGAGGAGCCTGCATGAAGCAAAGATATTGCATCGAGATATCAAATCGGCCAATATCTTCTTAGATAAGGACCACAAGTCAATTAAACTCGGCGATATGAATGTCTCCATAGTTTCGAATAATGGAATTGCTAAGACCCAAACTGGCACCCCCTATTATGCGAGTCCTGAGGTGTGGAATGAAAAACCTTATAGCTCAAAATGCGATATTTGGTCTCTTGGATGCGTTCTTTATGAAATGGCGACATTCAAACCTCCATTCATGTCAGCCGATTTGCGAAACCTAAAGAAATTGATCATAGCAGGAGTCGTCAAGAGAATACCAAACATATACTCAGCAGATTTATGGAACTTTATCAAGATGTGCTTGACAACAGACCCCAAAGATAGACCCTCCGCAGATCAGCTCTTAAAGAATGGTCACTATACAGGATTGTCAACTATAAGTCAAGAAAAAGTTTAATTTAAGCTAATAGAGAAGATACTTGCACCCACAAAAAGATAGTTTAGAATCATCAAAGATAGACTGCCTCGAAATCGGTTCTCCTCTTAAAGGAGTGTTGATAATTTTAGTTGTTTCTCGGACAAAGAAAAATAAAAGGAAAAGTAAAATGAAGGTGTTTTAAGTGTGAATCAGAGCAAACTTATGAATGCTAATACTTTGTTGCCTGCTTTGAAAAGACCAAATAGTGTTGAAAATCCATTGCGAGCCGAAAAAACACTCCGTAAATCATCCGTGATAACTGCAAATCAAGTGCAAGTTATATAGCCAAGAGAAAGACCTCCTCTTCCTTTGCCAAAAAACCGCTCTCTTAGAGCTTGATCTGAATTATGATTGTAATTAATTTTAAAATTGCCAATTCATCAAATTTAGTTTGCATGCGAAAATTAAAAGAAAATATAAAGTATAAATAAATATTGTACCATTATTTTTAGCAATTCATGTATTGGCTTGAAATTTGGTTGAACTATCATACTTTGATGACTGATGATTGAGTTTAAGTTTCTTAAAGTATTAGGTGCTAAACAAAGCCTCAATATTGGCGACCTTTCAACTTTTTAGCGTAATAATTTCAATTAAATTAGTCATATAAATATCTTTATCAACAAATCATAATCCTTACATGAACAAGACAACACTCATCATCAATAAAATTTGCCCCTTTGCTGAGAGAGCCTATATTGCTATCGAAGAGAAACAAATTGAATATGAACTCCGGGAAGTATCGCTCACTGATAAAGAGCCCTTTTTCACTGAGACTTACAAGAAAGCGTTTGCAAGTGATCCGAGTTCAAACGGAAAAATTCCAATTTTAATCGATGGGGATTACATCCTGACAGAGAGTGATTTTGTTGTGGAGTATTTATAAGAGAAATACAAAACATCAGGGGCTAAGCTAATTTCGGATAATCCAGAAATCAAAATCAAAATCAGGTTTCTGAACAAGAACGCTGACAAAGTTATTGATTCGTATTATGGTTTTTATTCATACCGTTCAAAATCGGAGGAAGAGAAGGAAAAGTTTTTGAAAAAAGTCGACGAAAATTTACAATGGCTTAGCTTTACCATACTTTCTAGGAGAGGAGATGACCATGAGCGATATCATGATTATTACATTCTTTTTAAGAGCTAGCGTTGTGATCAAGTATTACTTCCAATATGAATTCCCAAACTCAAAATTCGTAAAGCTGAACAAATGGATTCACAATATGAAACAGAGAAAATCTATTCAGAAAGTAATGCAGCCAGATGAATATTTCATTGAGGGCTCTGCCAAGTCTCTGGCTGAAAAGAAATGATTCTTCTGAATAAATTCAATGAGTTAAATCATACATAATATAAAAAATCCTAATAACTTTATGCGATAATCACGAAGTTCAATTTATATTCGGGGTTGGGGTTGGGGTTGGGGTTGGGGTTGGGGTTGGGGTTGGGGTTGGGGTTGGGGTTGGGGTTGGGGTTGGGGTTGGGGTTGGGA